>NW_020450883.1:520902-589200 GCF_003343035.1 Apteryx rowi | reverse complement strand
CCTTGGAAACCGCCCGCGGTACACCCGCGCGAASCGCTCCGCCCGCAGCCGGCCGGGCGCAGGGCGGCAGGCGAGGGACGCCCGCCGGCCGTGCCTTCATCTGGGCACGCAGGAGGGCCGGGGACTTCCTCCCTCGCATAGCCCCCCGGCCGCCCTGTCACTTCGGTACAGTAGAGGATGAGGGAGGAGCCTCCCTCGGTTCAGGTGGGAAAACAAAAACACAAAGGGGCCTCTCCAGCACCCGCACGCCCTCAGGGAGAAAGACGGGCAGGAGGAAGGGGGAGGAGGAGACCCGAGGTGGTCCCCGGAGCCTCTTGTCACGCCAGCAGTCTCGGCTCCCTCCTGCCCCTCACCTCCCTCTAGGCCCGCCGGGACGGGAGTAAACAAAAGCCGGAGTGCGAGGACGACACATGGGTGGGGATGGGGATCTTCACACAAAGAGCAGAGCAGGAGGAGGGAAGCCTGAGGTGGGAGAAGGGGGAAGCCCCCCTCCATCTTCACCCTTGCCATCCAGGTAGGGGCGTTTCCGCCTCACCTGCTTGCCCCGGTAGAAGAGGCGCTGGCGGTCGGGGCTCACGCGGAAGGTCTCCTGGATCTTCTCCCGCAGGCACTCGATCTTGGTGAGGCGGCTCAGGTCGTCGATGGTCTGCGTCTCGGTGCCGTCTATGGTGCGGACTTGGATCCACATGGTGCGCGCCTCCCGCTGCCTCAGCCGGCCGCGGGAAGGGAGGGGGCACCGGGGAGCAGGTGGGAAGCGCGTCCTCTCCCGCTCTCCGAGTGCGCGACTGTAGTGTGCGAGGGAGAAGGGGAGGGGGCCGGGCGCTTCCCCCGCTCTTTGTTCGGCTCAGTGGGGCAGGATTTTTAAATCCCGCGGAACAGGCGCGAGCCTCCCCGCCCGCCGGGCCGCCGTCCTCGCTCCAGGGGGCGCGGAAAGGCAAGGAGACGCGAGCCGCTCCCGCCCCGCTTCGCGATGGGCCGCGCCGCGAGCTCCCCGCGGCGGCGCCGCGCGAGGCAGAGTCTGGCGGGAACCGCCACGGCCCGCTCTAACGGGCGCCGCCGGGAGCCATCTCCGAGCCCCGGGGAGTGTTTACCAGGCGCCGCCGCTCTCACATGGAGGTCACGGCGCCAACGCTGATCTCGCGAGAGCCCCCGGCCGCGGCCGTAAAGAGACAACAACACCGGGGCGGGGGGGAGAGGGAAGCGGGCAGCACCACGCCCCCTCCCCCTCTCGCCGCGCTCAGGCCGCCAGCCCTCGCTCCGGTTCCGCGCCCGGCCACGCCCCCTCGCGCGCCAGGCCACGCCCCCTCGCGCGCCTGGCCACGCCCCCGCAGCGCTGCCCGCCCGGCGGCTGGCGCGAGGCCGGGTGGGGGGAGGGGATGGCGCGCGCTGGGGGAAGCGGCCGTTAACGTCTCCATGGCGGCCAAGCGGGGCCGCCTCGCTCGCTTACCCCGCGGGGCGGGCGTCCCGGGCCTCTGGGGCCCGCAGGGCCTGCGGCCTAGCCTGGCCGAGGGGCCGGGCAGCGCAAGATTGCCTGATTCCTCATCGACAGCAAGGAAAACCGTGCCTGCTCTTGAAGATCTAGGCCCCAGCGTCTCCGAAGATGGAGAACCATTCAACCAGATTTAGCTCTGCCTAAAAGATACAGATTAAGTCTAGCTGATCCTATTATAGATGCAAATGTGGGACAGGTCAAAGACAGAAAGAAACCTCGTTTTTACCGCAAATCAGATGTGGGTTGGACTATGAAAGCGTATCCGATACGGGACTTGCTGGAAACCAGGAAATGGGATYATGGATGCCTATGCTTTGGGGAGGAATTTGGAGCAGCTGTATTGTCTGAGCAGTAAGACTTAGGCAACTGGATTAAAATTCTTACAGACTGACAGGATACAGATGATACCTATGTAATTCTGTGGCTTTTTTTGTACCAGATGTTATAAATACCTCTGATAGGGTGTTGAATCAGGGAGAAACAGATTGCAACCATCATTTATTAATTGATCTGTTAAACACCTTTTGTTAATTAAGCTGTTATTATTAATAGACTCAAACAGTTATTATTAATATCAGAGTAGTTATTGCCGTAGCACGTTCAGTCACTCGCTCACACTCGCTCACAGTTAGGCAGCCGGAGCAGCAGTGGGGCGGCCAGCCCCAGCAGCTTACTTGGAGGCAGAGGGTCGTACCCACCTGCCGGYRGCTCTGGGCAGCCGTTCAGAAAGCCCCTCGCGGGACGCCTCGCTGTGTCTGCTGCACGCATGCTACCCCATGGTGTTGGTCCCCACAGAGCAGCCACGGCCTTGGATGTGCGGTGGGTTGCACAGCCCCGTGTTGGTGCTGGCAGGAGCTGGAGGCTTTGGACAGAGGCGGTGGCGCCTTGGTGTCCTCAGTTTATTGGCTCTTGCTCTAAGACCAGCCTGAGCTCCTGGGAGACCTTCAGATGCCTCCTCTCAGCACGTACTTTTCCTCTCTTCAGCCTGATGTTTTCTGGTAACTATTTCTCTATCCACACCCAGAGGTGCCTACAGATCCCATTCACACAAACACAGCTTTTATGACAGTATGACAGCAAAGATCCCTGTATCTTACTTTCAGATTTGAGAATTACCACTGTTTTGTCTGAGTTACTTTGGGCTTGATTTTTGAGAACTGGGTATGTGCAATGCAGCTGCAATGATGTTTCTTAGTCCTTCTGAAAATCTGCCCATTTCCTTTTTACCTTGCTAATCCATCTCTGTTGTTGAGATAGCACACAACTTTCTTACCTGTTGCTACAACAGCATGTTACCAAATTGCCTGTTACACAAATTCAGTTTAGTTTGTAGTTTATTGGTGTTATTACAGGCTCAGACTCAAATGCTGTAGTGAATATGGTCTRTTTGGATTTTTGGGCCCCAGCTTCCTTGGGTTCCCTGAAGCATTCAAAGATTATTTAACATGGAGGAATATAGTAGGAATGTGGTTTAATGGTCATATGTAAAAAAAGATAAATCAAGCTGTCTTTAGCTTTGTCTGAGGCAGTTACACACCACCTCTGTAGTTAAAAAAACAAAGTCTCGTTATAATCCCTTTGCTTGTCTTCACTTTTGCAGAATACAGTCTTGCTCTTGAAGCTTGCAGTTGAATGTTTTTCTCTTTTGCAACAGGGAAAAAAATTTGAAAGGATTCTGAAATGGGATAAGTTTTACTACATTAGAGAGAATAAGATCAATTCTTTGCTAGTGAGCCTTTGTGGAAAGCACAAGATGGACTTGCTAGAACAGGAAACTTTTTTTTTGCTAAGGAGACAGAAAATGAAAGAGAATCAATTGCTACAGCACTATTTGGAAATATATTGCCTGGTTTGTAAAGGAAAAAGAGATCAAGTTGCTGGCACAGCAGTTAACTGATTAGAAAGAGCACATGGTTGTGGAGTGATTGTAGGTGGCCTGTTTCATAAAGTGTATGATGGATTAAAGACTAGAATATAAAGGGAAAGAAAGTGTGTAAAGTGTGTTGCATTGGGAATCTGCTGCAGAATGTGAAAAGAGGTAGTTACTGAGGAGGTTAGAGGAAGAGAAAGCTGATTGTTTAGGAGGCAATAGTGTCCTCTTTGGGCTATGGGTGTACTGAAGAGCAAACTAGTTATTGACAAGGGAGAAACTGGCTGAGCAGCCTGGTATGCATTATGTACTGGAGTGACAGCAGCTGCGGAATTACTGAAATAAGCAGAATAGAGAGAAAAGGAGTCAAAGATACAGAAGTAAAACATGGAAGTAGTGAGGAGAATGCAAAGCAAAGATCTAATTAGAGGTACAAACAGAAATTAGTGACAAAGAAGCATAAAGATGCACAGAAAAATAAAATTTGAAGTGAGATTTTGGAGGAGAAGACAATTATCATTTTCTTATGGCAAAACTGAAAGAATAAGAATGAAAAATTAAATGAAAGTTAAATACATTGAGAATAGAAACATAACCATAAGCATGAGGTTGTTTTGGAGTTAAGAAAAGAATTGATGATGACATGTTCAAAAGCAAACCATGATGCATATCATTCTTTGTGAGATAAAGCAGTACCTTTACAAAATAATAATGTGGATGTGAGGTGTGCCCAGTGCTGTTGCTGTATTTTCACCCATGAGAAAATAGGATAATGTGGCTTTGAGTTGATATACATGATAGATGTCAATAGAAGTGTTACGTGAAACTCAAAAGTAYAGGGTGAAACATGAGAGCTTTTTGGAGACTGAGCTTTTGTATATGTTGGTATTTTAGTAATTTTCCCCAGGTAGATTGCTCTAGGATGTAAATAAAGATAATTAATAGTTTGAAAACTTGTTTGTTCTTGCATTTGAAATCCTTTATGAAATCTTAAAAACTCAGGAGATTGCCCTACATATTTTGAGTTGGTCAGCAGGAGACCACGTATTTGACTGAATGGTTTCAACATGGGTAAAGTCATGGGTATAGACAGAAAAAGCCAGAGATGAGCTTGACAAAGCGAGAAATGCATAAGACACATAAAGGAATGGGAACATGATATGAAGCAAAGGAAGCAGAAAGAAGCCAGCAGAAATCCTACATTACTTAAATGTTTGAGACATTAGGTTTTCTTTCAAAGTTTTATTTATAATTTTGGTGGTATTTTTTCCAAATCTAATGATATTGCATCCTTTATATGAATCACTTCTTACAAGGTTCCTAACGTGAGCAAAACTATGGTGATGACTGTAGTATTTATAGTTAATTATGTTATAGAGGAATATTTTCTGTGTATGAAAAAAGCAGACTACTATAGCTGGACAGATTAATATTAAGTACTTTAATAACTACTTGAGAAATTTAAATGCCAAGTAATGCTACTAACACTGAGTTGGGCAACTGAGAGTTTTAAAGTATTAAGGATAAAATCACAACTCTTTGTTTAAGCACATATGTCAGAAAAACTGGAGCAGACCTGGTCAAAAATACTCACATTTTGCTATATGGAAGGAGAGAGGCATATCTGAGTTTATGCAGTATTGTCCTGTCTTCCTCTAACTCAGAATAGGCAGTTCCCATAAGTTTGAGTGTCTATAGTTTTTGAGAGGAAACAGAAGGGTGATATGGGGCCATTTAATAATTTCCACAGTACTATTATGGTTTATGCATGCAGGGATTTCCCTTTAGAAAACAGAGTGGTGTTACCACAGTCTTGTCCTAAGTCATACCCAGTCCTCGAAATCTTGCTCTGTTAAGAGACTTGGTGCAAGGAAAAGCACCTAAATCCTGAGCTTTTTTAGAAGTCTGTATGCTTTCTGTCCATGGTCTTAGATATGTGAGCTTTTTCTTACAGGTCTTACAATATTTTCTTAATTTTTTCTCATTGCAATGCTTTCCAAAGAGATAAAGCTTTATAAAGGAAAACTCTAAAATTTTCCTAAAGTTGTGGATTTTCTTGTGGTAGACCTAGTGTTAGGATAGAGAGCCTTTTTTCCAAATAATGTCACTCCATTGTTGGTGAGGATTAAAGCTATTTGTATATGTAAATGCTAATCTTATAAGATCGTTCAAGCTTGCAAAAGAAATTAAAAAATCAGGATAGCAATTAATAGAGCCCTGATGTTACTAAAACATCAACCTTATTGTAACCTACTGTTCTATTGCACAATTTATAAGAAATATGAAGAGAATTTTCTTTTAAAAAACACCTTTTTATTTCAACCTGAACATATATGATTCACATAATAGATTTTTATTGTGCTACTACATCTTTAGCTTTAGGCAAGAAACTCATCATCCCCAGCAGAATATATGCCACTGTTGTTGGCATTGCATAAGTAGAAGAGACACTATGGTGATTTCATAATTGATTCTGAAACATTAGGAACTGGAAGCATTTCATGTATTAATGAAAGTTTAGTGAATCAAGTTGTCCCTTGGTTTTGCTTGAACTTTTCTAGTAAATCCTAAATTATGCCGTATGTGAAAGAAATCTTCCATTAGGTTCAGTGGAGAATTAGTATCGCATCTGAATCAAGCTTTGTAGAACAGCTCATTTAAAATCAGTAGAGCATTTATAATGCTGTCTTGACTTAGCATTTGATAAAAGTCCTCCTTGAAAACCAATGGAGCATTCCTACTGAATTTTCACAATTAGCAAATCTATAGTTCATCTCCTTTCATTTCAACAAAGTTGAATTCATGAAGTAGAAGAACTTGACAGCTAGATTTATTATATATGGGACATGTAGAATGACTGGTTTTTAAGCCTCAGTTTTCCAATTGTGTTAAAAGATCCCTCCAAATCTCCAGTTTAGATTAAATAACCATGTCCTGCAACATTGAATGGAGCTGATCACTCCAAAGCTTTTGTGATCTTTCTGTTTCTGAACCTCTTGGGACACCATTCAGCTTTTGTAATAGTCAATAGAGAAACTTACCTCACCATCAACAACTCTGTGCTAAACTGTATTTTAGTTAGATAGCTGAAATATGGAAATATATTTCTAGTTTGAGAGCATGTGAAAAATGAGCTCAGAGAGAATTTTTACTGCAAAACTATAAATCTGCAAAAAATATGTTAGTAGTAGAAACAGGTAAATGGAATAATCTGGATGTAGTGATGTCCAGTTCCAGTGTTATTTCTCAGTAAATTTCAAGAATTTATTTGGTGTAAGCTAATGTAGATTTTTTGCACAATTATCCTTTTATCCACTTAATGGGGGACCCCTGCATTCTTTCGCTCTCCCAAAAATGCAAAGAAAATTGTACTTTACCAGTTTTGCAGTTAACTTTTAAAGAAACAAGTTGGAAAAGAATCTTTTCAGTGGTTATATTAAGGAAAAATGAAGCACAGCAGCATTGTCACTCCCACACCTCAGGAAGCTCATGTTTCCAAAGTTTGGGAGGCAGGTATATTTACACTATGTAAATCCTACTTTTTGTAATAGAGCAATTTTGGATACATGCAAAAGGACTCAAACGAGGACCCCATTTGTACAAAGCTCTTACAAAGCTTTAACTAAAACACTGCTTACTGTGTCAGGAAAGCTCTCCACCAGGCATAGGTATAGAAAATTGCTTCTAGGACAATTTACAAAATAGACAATCTGTCTTAGAAGACTAGAAGAGCTGGCTGATTCATCTTAGCAAAATAAAGGCTAAACACAGCAAGTGAACACCTGTGAGGGAACAGTAACTACATGAGTTCAAGGACAGTGTTGTAGAAGGACAAGTAAAATATTCAGAAAGTTTTGAATTAATTTTAGGCTGGAAACTAGATGATGTTTCCAACTATAAGAAATTTAGATTATTCTTTTTTTTCATAGATCTTCATTTTTAGATTATCAAATATCTATCAAACATGTTTTAACATCTATACCTTGCTGAGACATTTGAGATAATTTCATCTTTGAAACTACTTGCATGATTCTGATGTAGCCTTTGCGGCATCAGACTGTCAGCTAACTACAGATCAATTCAGAAAATTAAGCTGGAGCAAAATGCAGAAACCTGTCATTTCTTTGTGGCAAAATATTTCACTAGAAAATCATGATTTTTACTGACTTTGGTTTGGTTTCCATTTTGAAGTTAAAGTGCTGCTTTACCTCTACAACTCTTCAAACAGATCAGAGCCTTACTGCCTAAGATATCACCATTTCTCTGTGAAAGTTCTCACTGGTGGCAGGACTGAAGCTCTCCCATAACTGTGTGTAGAGTGCAAGAGCTAAAAGAAGAGTGCYCTTTGTAAAGGCTGCTCCTGCCCAAAACCATCTTCCACCTCAGTCTGAAAGTCCTCATTTCTACTGATGCTCAAAACATGCTTCCTTATGGCATTGCCATCCAACCATAACCCCTAGCTTATCAACCTGTATTGTTTCAAACCTCTGCTCTGCTCTAAACTTGACCTGATGGCACCATGTTTAAACCAGCTCAGCAGTTTGTTGTGGATCTAGATATAACTGTAGCTCAGATTGGTCTGGTCAACCAAAACAGTTATTTTAACCCTAATGCTTACAGCTTGCAATAGGCCATCTCTAACCTCAGATCATCAGTCCCACACCTTACTCCTAGATTACATAAAACACAATTGCAGTACATCGTACTCTGCCAGTGCGAACACTAGCCATAGCACATGTCAGGCAACCGCTTCCAGGTTTAAACCTGAGTGTAAGAACATGACTCAGTGATTTATAAATATGTCATGAGCAGGTATTAGTATGGATCACATCACCTGATTCAAGGTCTTTCTCTAGCTTGACGATGCCTGCTAGCCGTCACTGAAACCTTAGCCCAGCAGAGCCAACTTCAGCCTGATTTGGCCTTTCACCCATACCAGACCCAGCCCTAACTGTAGCTCATCAGCCTTTGCTAGTCCATTTCCTAACTCAAATACTAACCCTAGCCCTAGCTTTACTGCCTTAAATTTCTTCTCTTCTTTTCTTCTATTAACCCAGGAGTGAAGGCTCTGATGTTACAATCATATTAATGCATATCCTCAATTCTGAAAATTTTTCCTGGTCCAGTAAAAAAAGCTGGACCTGTTTGGTTCCATTAAAAACTGAGGATAAAGTTTATAGCTCTCAAATGAATACTTTCAACCTTTACCAGTTAACCCAGAAACAAGCATAAAAAACGCTTGAAAAATCAAATTCATGCTGTGTACATTTTTTTGATGCTATTTGATTAGCAACCTAAGTGAAAAGTACATAAAAAGGCAAAATAGATTACAGGTAATTATATCTTTGTTGTAGAAATATGTATTTGTAAAAGCTGACGCAATTAGTCCTCGATAAGGAGCATATGCTTGCCACATTATTATTTTTTTAAATACAGCTATTTTTAGTTACATAAAATACCAGGTTTGATCTGCTAAAATATATTCATTTGTGAGGATGTATTTTTCCTTACATAATGGTCAGACTATTAACAAAATGTGGGGAGAAATGTCAAGGCTGAAACCTTTTGTACTAAGGCCAGAAATAGTTGTTTTTCTCAGTAACATAAGCTCCGGAAAATATAACTTAACAATGGAACTACAATTTCTTTCATAATCAATTTGCCACTACTGTATATTGCTTCAATATAAGGAAATAAACAGCAATCAAAATGAAGAGGAGGACTACTAAAAATGACTAAGTTCTACAAATGTGTAAGTAATGTAAGATCAGTTGAATTATACTATACCTATGAGTAAAACTATTATTGTACATTTTTGTAGTGGTGGATCTGTTGTGGCACTAGCTACAAATACAGATTATCTGAAAGATATTGCATTATAAAGTTATAAATAAACTATATGACAAGCTATATTACCTCTTGAAGAGCTTTATAATTTTGTCAAGTAATTAGTAGTAGCAATAGAGTGTATCTTTTCAGAAAGATTTCCACTCCTGACTCTACATCACAGCAATGATTCCTGGRCCACGAACAACCCAAAACCAGCAATGTGCAAGGCCTTTCTAAGAGATTCACATTTAGTCCTCATTAAACAGAATATGCAGAAGATTCTTGTCCTTTATGGCTGTCCCAGTGGCCTATAAGAAAATTGGAGGGTCTGTTGAGCCAATAGTTTAGGAATCATTGAACTGCACAAAACATTCAAAAGTTCATAATGTGCAATAAGTGGGAATTACCTCACAGCAATGCAATACCATTTAAATTTCCTGCACAGAGTACATGCTAAAATTAGACACCCAAGAAGGACATCCAAAACAGGGAGTGTGATGAGTAGCTGTAAGTATGGACACTTTGTAGCTGTCTAGATCCAGAAGCACAGAAACAATAAGAGGGACCTCAAATTCTATTTTGCAGATATACAAACAGCTAAATCTGGATCCCCAGTTAGTCAGTCACTGGAACTGACTTCTAAAGACAAATGCTTATTTCATTTCTTTCAATGATATGGACACAACTCACTTTTTTTTTTTTCTACAAAAAAATCAAGGAGATTTGAGAATGGCAAGACATACTGTTGTTTTCAATTTCATTCTTCTGAACTATCTTTTCACTGTTTTTTACTGTAAATGGATTAGTATCTGTTTAGCAGACCTTTCACAGCTAGTTAAGAGCAAAGGCAAGGGGGCTTACCTCCTAGTCCATGAGGAAGAACAGTGCATCTCATTACTGCATTTACTGAGAAAGAAAAAAAATGGGATTCTTTTGCAAGAAGAAATTTTCTGGGACATGGGATGTGTTTTTATGTCTGTATATATGTGTGTATATTGTTATTGATTTATTGCATCCAAGTTACAGACTAGTTTAATTCTCCTTTAATTTGTTGCACAACTTCTGCAACYTCTGTGAGTCAAAGAACATACTTAATATATGTAAAGCCAAGAATCTACTGTTAGTCTAAGTAAAGTCTTAACAGTCTAGTCGAGATTAGTCCATTTAGGTTGATAATAAAACTTATAGTTCAAACTTTGTACAGTTAAAATTGATACACAAAACCTTTCTAGTATCTACCCCTTTCTTTTATCTGATGCTAATCTTTCAGCTGACACTTTGGGTCTGAAACATTAATGATTTCAGTCTGGAGGCTGGTTTTAGCAAGCTACCAGTGTCTTGAATCCTCCACTGTGGGGAGTATAGTACTGATGATCGGGTTTCTTCCTCCTCCTTGCGAGGAGGGATAAAATGTTCATGTTGACGATTTCTTTCTCCTGACTTTAGGATGTTTGGGATCATTCTTATATGTTTGCTAGCACGTTCTATGCCTTTCTCTTACTCCACAAGTCTGCAAGTCGAGGGTAGATTGAAATTGACCTTAAGTATATTTTACATATGTTGGATGCTTGTGCTTGGATCTCTTTGTTACCAGGGAGACTGGTTTTACCCAGCTCCCAAGATTGCACTCCTTTAGTGACCAGTAACCAGTTGTTGTTTATAGCCTTGAGCCTCTAGTATCATTCTGTACCTGGACTTTCATGGCCTCTGCTATCATCTAATTTCTCTGCTCTTCTAAGTTGCTTTGATACTTCATTCAACAGAAAAAAATTACTAGTTATTGCTATCTATTAGTTACAAAAAGGAGACAGTTAGTTACAATAGGCATTACAATACACTATAGTGCAAAGCTAAGCAAATGCTAAAATATATTGGATAATAGTCACCTATCACCTGATACTAGATAATTACCAAAATAGTTAGATTATTGCTCTTAAAACAAAACAAGCTAAAATAGAGCTCCAAGTTGGCCAAGACAAATCCAGACAAGTCCTGAGTTTTATCTTGAAACAAAGTTTGTGTCTTATTACAAGCAATGGCAACACCAGCTTTACTGGGCTTCAAGGCTACAACTTAAATGTAACTAAAAGATAAGGCAAGCATATGTAATGCTAAATTAGATTAATTAGAATAACATTTGCAATTGCTCTAACAAATATTAGAATTAGGAGCATTTGCAGGCGTCATGTGTTCAGGATATAAATTATCAGTTGAGAATCAGGAGGATATTCCTCTGTCAGGGCCATGGGATGTTAGTACTCCAGTGGCCATGCAGATTAAGTTGGGCATTTTCTTTGTCTGAAACTGCAAATATAATTTTATTATATAAATCTTAAATATTTAAGTGTCTTAGTACTTACAGAATATTAGTTTGCACTCCATGACATTTTAAAAGACTCTGTGAGAGAGACAAAATTAAGCACCTTGTTTTGTGTTACAGATGGCTGTTCTGATTATTGCCTGCATTTAAGGTCRCTGTACATTGTTCTACAATCTGATCATAAGCTTACATATGTGAAACTTTCATAGCTATCTATAATGTTATTTATACTATAGTAAGTCTTTTGCTTGAGTCTTTTCATATTTGGGACATAGTATAAGCCAAGTTAGTAAGAAGAGAATAGGGAGTAATATTGCCAGTTAGCAGAGAGTGTATGGATGTATACACAAATGTGTGCAACACATCCTGTGCACATCCAGATTAAGTGGAATTCTGTATTACAAGATAGTATTCGAAACGTGTATCTATAAAATGGCTGATTAATATCATTGGTGCTAAGCAGAATTTATATAAGTTGATCCTGTTATTTCCCTCTGACTTTGGATAGCAGCAATGTTAGTCTTTAATCACTGTATCCAATAATAAAAATTAGCAGTTGAAATATTTTGCAAACGGTCTTAGCTACAAGTGCAGATATCATATCAACCTCTTGCCCCAAAATAGATATTGACTGCTTGTAGTAGAACGTGCGTGCTATTCCTGCCCCATTGTTGGACCTTCTGTGCTTCTGTTCTGCCTGTGGGCCCCTGGGGCTTGGTCCTGTTTTATTGTAAGTCTGTCTGTCCCACAGTGGAAAATAAAGGGTTTTATTTCATGAAAGAATCAAGTCCTTGCCACTGTTGCTCCAGCCATTCCATGAAGGCATAAAGACAGTGCCTGAACTTGTATTTGGTACACACTGACCCAACTGTATGCAGGGAGACAAGATTTTGCCTTCGTTTGTATTATAGTAACATTGATCTTCTGTTTCCCTCTTCAGTTATCTTATTTTAAAGTAGTCTGCCTTGTAAACTGAAGGAGATCAAACTCAGGTTCAGCCTAACTCTGTAGCTGAGCTGGTCATTCAGAGAGCTCTGCTCACTTTCTGTGGAACYTGGCAGTTTACAATAAGTAGTGTTTAAAGTTTAGTTGAAATAAAATCTCTGTCTGGGTACAATAAAATATCACTTCCTGAAGGCAATGTAAAACAGTTCTCCTAGCCAATGAATTGACCCTGTATGAGTGATTTTGATTCTTGCTTGCTGTGATGGCATCCTGAGCATTTAAGTATGCCAGAGTGGTGTGAAAACTATGGCTGTCGTCTTATGTTTCTGCAAAAAAGTACGCTTTTGAAATTCCAATGCACACAGTTATGTGTTCAGTTCATTCAACACACACAGTGACATATTCAACATATCAGATAGTAACTATAATATATTAAAATAATTAAAACCGAAAAAAAAGAGTAAAGGTTGAATGTTATAGTGACCTTTCTACATTCAGTAAAATAGCTCTGGGACATCAGTGGAGTTTTATCTGAGCAAGGTTTATAGGCTTGTAAGATGGGTTTTCAACAGAGTGATTTTGCTACTGGTGGCAGAATCAATTCACTTTTTCTGTTGTTTTTATGGTGACAGCACTATAAGATGTTGTTTTATTGTCTGATTTTGAAGGGAGTTAGCTGAGAGAAAAAGGAGGAACTAAGACATTTCACAGAATCACAGAAATGAGCCTGGCAGGTACCTCTGGAGATCATCTGGTCCAACACCGCTGCTCAAGCAAGGTCAGCTACAGCAGGTTGCCCAGGACCATGTCCAGTCAGGTTTTAAGTATGTCCAAGAATGGAGACTCCACAACCTCTCTGGGCAACCAATTCCAGTGCTCAGTCACCCTCACAGTGTGGAAGTGTTTTCTTATGTTGAGACAAAACTCTGTGTGTTTCAATTTGTGCCCAGTGCCTCCTGTTCTGTCACTGGGCACCACTCAGAAGAGTCTGATTCTGTCTTCTTTACATCCTCCCTTCAGACGTTTTTACACATTGATAAGATCCCCCCTCAGCCTTCTCTTCTCCAGGCTACGCAGTCCCAGCTCTCTCAATCTCTCTTCATATGACAGGTGCTCCAACCCCTTAATCATCTTTGTGGCCCTTTGCTGGACTCGCTCTAGTATGGCCTTATCTCTCTTGTATTGGGGACCCCAGGACTGGACCCAGCACTCCAGGTGTGTCTCACCAGTGCTGAGCAGAGGGAAAGGATCACCTCCCTCCACCTGCTGGCAAACCTCTGTCTGATGGAGCCCAAGATGCTGTTGGCCTTCTTCACCACAAGGGCACATTGCTGGCTCATGGTCAACTTGGTGTCTGCCAGGACCTGGGGTCTCTGCAGGGCTGCTCTCCAGCTGGTTAGCCCATAACCTGTCCTGGTGCATGGGGTATTGCTCCCCAGGGGTTTGGTGCTTCCCTTTGTTGAACTTCATGAGTGTCCTCTCTGCCCATTTCTCCAGCCTGTTAAGGTTCCTCTGAACGGCAGCACAACCAGCTGGTGTGTCAGCCACTCCTCCCAGTTTTGAATCCTCTGCAAACTTTCTGAGGGTGCATTTGGTCCCATCATCCAGGTCATAAATGAARAGGTTAAATAGTATTGAACTTTGTATCAATGCTTCGGGGATACTAGCACTGACTGGCCTCCAGCTGGACTTTGTGCCACTGATCACAACTTTCTGAGACCAGCAGTTCAGCCAGTTTTCAGTCCACCTCACTGTCCGTGTATTTAGTCTGTACTTAATTAGCTTGTCTATGTGGGTGTTATGGGACACAATGTCAAGAGCCTTACCAAAGTCAAGGTAAACAACATCCACTGTTCCCCCCTTATCCATCCAGCCAGTCATCTCATTTTAGGCAACTATCAGGTTGGTTAACCCTGATTTCCTCTTCAGAAATCCATGCTGACTACTCCCAGTCACCTTCTTGTCCTTCATATGTTTGAAAATGGTATCCAGGATTAGTTGCTCCATCACCTTTCCAGGGATCGAGGTGAGGCTGATCAGCCTATTGTTCCCTGGATCTTCTTTTCTTGCCCTTTTTGAGTACAGGAGAGACACTTGCTTTCTTCCAGTTCTCAGGAACCTCTCCTGATCGTCACAGCCTGTCAGAGCTAATTGAGAATGGCTTCACAGTGGCATCTGCCAGGTCCCTCACACTCATGGGTGCATACTATCAGGTCCCATGGATTTCTGTAGGTCCAGTTTAAGTGTTCCCTGATCTGATCCTTCTTTATAAAGGCAAGTCTTCCTTGCTCCAGACTTCTCCTCTGATCTCAGGGGCTTGGGATTCTTGAAGGCTTGTCTTACCAGTAGAGACTGAGGCGAAGAAGGCATTGAGTACCTTGACCATTTCTGTGTCCGTTGTCACCATGGCCGCTACCCCATTTAGCAGTGGGCTCACTTTTTTCTTAGCCTTCCTTTTACTGCTTATGTGCTTGTAAAAGCCTTTCTTGTCCTTAACATCTCTTGCCAGCCACTCCAGATGGGCTTTTCTAACCCCATCCCTGCCTGCTGGGACAGTGGCTCTATATTCCTTCTGGGTCACCTGTCCCTGCTTCCAACTCCTGTACACTTCTTTTTATTGTCTGAGTTTTGTCAAGAGCTCCTTGTTCATCCATGCAGGCCTCCTGCTGCCTTGACTTATTTCCTGTTTGTTGGAATTGGCCATTCTTGAGCTTAGAGAAGGGGATCCTTGAGTGTCAACCATATCTTCTGGACCTTTCTTCCATCCAGGGCCATATCCTATGGGATTGTCCCAAGCAGGTCCCTGAGCAGGCCAAAATCTTCTCTCCTCAGTTCCTGGACTGTGGTCTTGCTTTTTGCCCTGCTCCCTCCTCACAGGATCCTGAGTTCCACCATCTCATAGTCACTGCAGCCAAGGCTGTCCCTGGCATTCACATCCCTGAGAAGTTCCTTGTTTGTAAGTATGAGGTCCAACAGGGTATCTCTCCTCATCAATTCCTCATTCACTTGTGTTAGGAGGTAAATCAATGCACTCCAGGAACCTCCTGGGTTGCCTGTGCCCTGCTGTGCTGTCCCTCCAGCAGGTATCAAGGTGGTTCAAGTCCCCCATGAGGGCTAGGGCCTGCGAACATGAAGCTTCTTCCAGTTGTCTGAAGAAAGTCTCATCTACTTCTTCCTGATCAGGCAACCTATAGCAAACGCCCACAATAATGTCACCCATGTTAGTCTGCCCTTTAATCCTTATCCCTAAGCTCTCAGCCAGCGCATCGCCCACCCCCAGGCAGAGCTCCATACATTCCCACTGCTCTCTCTCATAAACGGCCACTCACCCTCCTTGCCTTCCTGGCTTGCCCTTCCTAAAGGGCTCATGCCCATCCATGGCAGCACTCCAGTCATTTGACCTATGACCCTGTGATCCCAGCAATGGCAATTGCCAAAATGGCAAATGAGCCATGTCTCTATGATCCCAGTGAAATCATAGTGCTGCAACTGTGCGCAAACCTCTAATTCCTCCTGTTTGTTTCCCAGGCTGCATGCATTAGTGCACACGCACTTCAGAGAGGCACCTCAGCATGCTGACCTCCTAGGAAGGGCATGAGATCTTTCTCCATAATATGGTCCCATAGACTCTTCCTTATTTGCATGCATATGTTTGGGGCAATTCCACTTCAACCCTGTTTTGTTGAGTAGGAGTTCCCTTCTTTCAAACAAATATCTATAGGATATGGACAATAGAACTCTAAGACATTTTAGGATTTTTTAGGAGACATACAGGAATTTTAGGACTCATGTAGGTGATTTTATCGAGTAATAGGCTTTGCAATAAGATTTCCTTAGAAATACAGCTAAAAAATGCAACCAACATGGAAAAATGGAGAAATAAGAGGGCTGTAAATCTAATGCTTTACACCACAGAAGATGCAGTTTCATGTTACCCACTATAACTGAACACCATGCCTTGTAAGAGGTCCTGCAGTCACAGATTTTACCCTCTGATCTAGAACTAATACATCAGAAAAATTTCATGCAATAAGCTGGTTGATTGAACGCATCCTGCAGTAACACTATTGTTAAATCTAACTGAAGAAAGCAGTGAGCAGGACTGCCTATTTTAGGGTCAGCCTGCTGTTACATATGACTAAATTTAATGTGAATCTATGACTTCAAATACAAGCTGCTGCAGGGACCAAACCGTACACTGGCAGACACCTTTCATTTTTATCATTCTAGACTCCCACAAGGCTGAGCATTTTGAACATGCCTCTACTCCTGATTTTTCTTTGCCACGTTGCCTTTACAAGGGTTTCTAAGTACGATGGATTACTTAGTGTTAGGATGATTATGTCTGTCATTTGCTGTAGTGAATTATAAGAATATGGCACAGAATCTAACCCAATTCATTTTAATTGTTTGCCAGCATATTGTGTGGGTCTTTTCCTAATTATGTATCAGTTCCACCTTCTTTTACACTCATAGGTTATCATTGGCTCTTTTGCACAGGAAACAATTTCACTGCTCTGGGAGGACACTTTGCGTTTACAAGTCTGTAGACTACAAATGGATAAACTTTTTCAGTTATTCTGAGCAAAGTTTCCCTGGTCATGAATCCATAAGATAGAAGGACACCTTGGTAATGCAATGGTTATGAAATTCAAAAACAGAGAGTGCTAAGGGAGCCATCCAGTGGGCTAATGTGAAACACTCAGACAAGACAAATCCAAATTAAATCGTTTCAGAGGTTTTTCTGCCTTTTTGACTTCAAGATGTTGGGTTTTGTTCCTTTTGTGCAAAACATGTTTGTACCATTTAATGCCAAGTTCTTTCACCTGTTGTGTTCATTGTAAAGAACTAATTGTCCCAAAATCAGTTTTAAAGTTTTTGAAGATCAGGAGATGGAGCTGTATTCACTAGAATCATTCAATTAAAGCCTGAGCACTGGGCTCCATTTTCTTCAGTTTATATGGTGGAAAGAGAAACATACCGTAGAACAGTGAGATAGGAAGATGTTAACTCATCTCTTTGAATTCTATTCTGAAATACAATTTTATCATAATGTTTTTCATTCTAAATGTGTGATATTTTAAATGAATTTTAATGCTTTCTAAATTACTCATTGGAGATTTATTTAGAGACCTATCAGAGGKTTTTACAGATGATTTGTTCACTTACTGGAATAAACTGAATAGGGATGGAAAATATGTCTCTTAATGTTCATAGCAATGCAAGATCTGTGAGTCAGAAAAGTTTAGACTATACAAGGAATAAAAAGGAATTTCCAGTGTTTCCTAAGCTTGAAGAAAATGTTGATCGAAAATAAATTGAAAATTGATCCTTATTCACTCTTGACATAGCACTTTGTGGATTTCTGCTATGATTCTTATTGATCGGAACTTGAAACTGGATCATTTTCAGTTTGATTGATTTTCAGTAAAAACCCTTGACTTTGTTCCTTGGGAAAATAAAAAGGAAGAGAGGCTTGAGCAGTTACAATACAGTCATGTAAGCACAAAGTCAACAAAAGGTGCAATTGAGCATCTGTAATTTGGGAAGGAAAGAGGAATTTGGCACTGTATCAGAGATAGCTTTCAGATTTTTATTCTTCCCTGTATAGCATGCTTCTACAAGACTTTTTTCTCTTCTGACCACCATGAAAGACTGTCAGTATAAAATGGGATCTTTTGCTGACATAAAAGCTAGTGTAGTCTGTGAAGGAATCCAATCCTTCTTACTTTTCTTTTTCCTTGAGGTAACTTGAAGTGTTTTGTACTTTTTTTATTTACCTTTTACAAAAAGATAAGCAAAGCAAATTTGGTGTAATAGTCAAGAGTAGTTTAAATAAAAAAGTGACAAAACTCAGTATTTAGAGAAGTTACACAGGCCATTGATGTAGTTCCATAGCAAACAAAATTATATCAAGAAGGTGTGTATAAAATTTAATTTTATTACAATATAATGAGAGCTGTACATAATATGATTTGTTACTTCACTTTTTGGTATAAAAATCTGAGCTCTGTAATGATGTTCTAATCAGTCTTTTAAGCTTGCTTGTTTATTTTAGTACAGAATCCAGAAGCACTTAAGTCTCATAYGGGTCTGAAACAAATGCACACACTAGGTACGTAGTAGTTCGGGTATAATTTCTTAATGCTGTACTATAGGAACTGTAGCTCTGGCTGACGTAGTATTGTGCCTTACTTCAGTCCCATCAGCATTTTTCCCTTGTGGGTTTTGTCTTACACACCTATGCAAATGTGCCTGTTAGACAAATGAAAGACAACTTACATTATTTTGTGCTGGCTGAAAGCTGTGCTCAGAACTGTGTTAAATCTTTACAGTCAGGTTTTTCTGATTCTTTGCCATCCCAGGCTGTACTGCTGGGAGTACCTTGTGAGTTTATGAAAGTGTGTTTGCTGCTGTTGCATTTTAAATACAGATTGTCATTTTATTTTTCAGAAGAGAGAAAGAGAGAAAGACTGGATTGGATAATATTGTATGGATTCTATTGCACATATAATTGGATAATTATGTGTGTGTTAATAGTAATAATTTCTTTTCATAGAGGAATTAAAGTATTTGAAAGTCACATTTCTCATTTTTTCTCCTTCCAGTCCTGTTGTCTGGGGATGATTGACTGTTAACAGAGAAAACTGATCAAGTGCTATCCTTAAATGAATATTGGCTGCTATTCTTTATGTGAACAGCAAATTAATGCCAGATCCAGCTTAGGTAGCTTGCTGAGATTCCAGAAGTCCAAACTGGAAAAACGGTTTTGTACAAACTGACATTTCTGTAGGAAAACCACTGTATGTAGGCTGATGCCTTTAACAGGGAAGAGCATTACCTTCCAAATAGTTGTGGTGCTAGACGTAGATTGCATTTTAGACAGAATTATGCAGAAACATACTAATCTTTCGTGTTATTCTTTGACACTGGAGAGAGAGCAAAGAGTTCATTTCACATGTGTGATTCATCCATCCTGTGCTGAATTCTCTCCTTTAATTTAAAGGAAGTGCAGTTGCCTATCAGTCACGTTACTGCAGGATCCTCTGTGCAATGAGCAGCGTCCCATAGTTATTTAGCCACGCTGTAAGACCAGTCTTCTTGAAATATGGTGCAAAGTGATCATATTTCAGATGCTTATCTCACAGGAAGCCCAGTTCTGTATTTTGAATATAACAGTGCCGTTTTATCTTTTCCTTTCTTTCTGATATTCCAGTAAAAAMCAATTTAGTCTGTTTTAAAGTATATTTTATGCAAAATAAGTATTTTTAACAGCAAACATTAAGGAAGTGTGAAGAATTTTTAACTGAGTGTACACCTATTTAAACTTAGTTAAAAAGGAAAATTTGTTACTTTAATTAATGCTGGGAAAACAATTCCTTCTTCTACAAGATATTAGACTTTCAGACCAGATATAGTATACATTGCATGCCATATTTCCTACTAATTCAAACCAGATAGGAAATGGTGTTTTCTCTTTTCTCATGGTAATTCTATTCCTTGGCCTCCTTTCTTCTTGTTTTTCTGTTTCTATTCATTTTTTATAGTATTGGACAGAAGAATACAGTTTCTTGCCAAAGCTGTTTTTTGTGTGTGTTGGGGGAGGAAAGATCAACAAATAGACCTTCTGTACTGAGTTCCAGGAGAACTAAGAGGAAGTAATCCAAAGCCTATCTTTCTTGTATGTGTCTGTAATGTTTTGGGGTGGCAAAGAAGTCTATCTTTCTCTGTTCAATAACGTGTTAATTTAAGATGTCATCACTCTGCATTTTCCATGATAGTGTTGATAAGTAAAATAAACTAAAATGCCTGTTCTGTTACAGAATATATTTCATTGGCTTATTTTTACTGTTATAAATACAGCAGTATTTTATAAGATTCACAGCTACTGTGTGAGCATCTTTTTTATAGAAACTAGACTGCTAGATGAGACTGTAGAACCAATCCTCCATACAGTCTCTTTTAGTATCTAAAGCAAAAAGGGACAAATCTTCCCAGCTAGGGATTCAAGTTTTTATGTCATCCTCCTGTACAGTTGTTAACAATAAGAAGGAATAGCAGATCTGTTTCTAGGCTTTGATTATATTGTTTACTGAGGCAGCACCAAGCTATATTTGATTCATTTGTTTGCTGAATTTAACAGGTACTGGGCTATGCAAAACATTCTCTTAGTGCACCCTGAGAAAGATGTGCGGGTGGATTTACAGAATTATGTATTTTGTTATACCTAAGAGAATATAAAACACATCAGGTTCTTAGTTAAACATCGCTTTTTCTCCAAGAGTTAATTTAACTGGACAATCCTGTACCTGTCATACACAACAGCAAAACAGAAGGTCTAAGGAGTGAAAAGACATTTTAGTGATGACCACTCTTGTGTGTACTCTGTGGCTTTCTACTTTTTTCACAGATCTATGTTCTGTAGCACTTATTMCTCCATAACTAATATATAAATCAGAAATGAATACTTATAATATCATTTTCAATATCTTTTTAAATTTCTTTTCCATACTTTATTTTTCTGTTGCCATAACAGCTATACCTAGAACTGCATACCATTCTCTATTTTACCTCTTGTAAAGAGTTTGAAACCCTTAAAAATGACAGTATCATGCAAAAATAAATTATTGTATTTTGTCAAGTAGTTAAATTCCTGAATCAAATATTATCAGAGACTAACACTTTATTTTTGAGATGAAATTTTCAGCCCATGAAAGTTTATTCCAGTCAGGGACCAATTCTGAAAGCTGATTAGTTTCAAAACATAAATTAAAATTACTTTCAGGTTTTACATCTGCCTCTGGCCTTCTTCTGCCATATATGAGGGTTTAGTGTTATATTTTTCTGTTTTAAACAAGGTTATTTTCTTGTTGCTATGTCAAAGACCCATTCAAACGAAAGAGGCTGAAATGCAGTCTTCATTCTGCAGCTGAATCTGCACAGTTTTCAAGCAACAGAACAGTTACTAGGAGATCTAGGAAACAATAATTCAGGATAGTCCTAARCCGTCCTAGAGTCTGCCCCAGCCAAAATCAGCATGTTCCAAGTGAAAAACCTTAGAGACACATTTTTCTTAAGGCCAATTCCCCACCACCACCACCTCACTCCAGGTTAATTTGGCCCAGAAATTGATATGCCTTTCTTTTCTTATTATGTCAGGGGCTTGTGCTCCAGATTGTACACTATGTTTTGAAAAGTAATTGGTTTAAAATAGTCACCTATTTAGACCAGAGTAAGAGTAGCATGAAAAGCAGCAACTGTTCTAACGCAAGATGAAGCATGACATTCAAACCCAGGCAGGGTGATTGCAGTACTACCACTGCATTCAACAGCACAGAATTGTACCTAATATTTTTGAATATAGCTGAACTTTACAGTTCAGCAGAAGAACATGCAGGATTCAGAGACAGCTCTTCCATTAGGCACAATGGGGTCCATCCCCAGCACAACTTAACCTTGGCAAAATCTTTCTTTGTGCTGAGCGCAGACGGCAGCAGCCCAAACGCCAGCACCAAGCCTAGCATCTTGCCCACAGAAAAGGAAACACACTGCACTGTAGCACTCAGGGAGGTGGGGAGCAGCCAAAGAGCATCACAGATGACACTGTTGCATGTCAGATGATAGCTTACATTGGGATCTCTCTCAGCTTTACCCCCAAAACTGCCCTCGTCTAGAGTTAAGTAATTTATACTATAAATTTATTCAATAAAATTATTTTAATGTTAATCATTTGTAGATTGGCAGCTCACTGTACTAATAATCTCATTTGTTTGCCAAATGCATATCCCATTGTGATATAATGTATCATTAGGCATAACAATGGAATTACACTAACTGTGAATTTATGCTGTTACATCTGTGGATTCTGATATTAGCAACTTTCTAGATAAATGTTATACCATGGAATTGCCAGCAAAAAATTCCTGCACTAATTCCAAACTGGGAGTGGGAGAATTGCTCATCAATGAACTACTTCAACCTTATGGTTAAAAATCATTATTATTAAAGTTAATAAAAGACTAAGTGGTTGTAGTATTCAGTATGTTCTTTGTATCTATTTAGTAGTTAAGGATCTGTAGTCAGAACTGGGACTTCAATTTACTCAAACACATTTTGTTTAGATTTCCATTTGAGGTGTGGCATGAGAAGAGAATATAACAAACAATAACAAGAAAAGGATTACAGGCAAGAAAAGAGTTATGGTATACCTCATGTATGACACGCTCTCTTCTCTGGAGCATTATATTTTTTGTGGTTTTTGATGCATTTGGGATATAAGAAGGAAGCAGAGGAAGTAAAAGTTCTTCTGGGCTAAATGACTAGAGACTAAATTATGCCTCTGTGTCCATTTTGCTTCTAATTTCAGCAACCAGGTTTTATGACTCAGCAGATCCCTTCCACATCCATGTTGCCCAGGTAGTGCATTATTTGGTAGCTTTCAGCAATCCATGGTAAATTCCGGGCCCTATGAAATGAATTTCAAAGTCATTTTCAAGTCATGTTACTAGGGTTAGGGTTTTATCAGATGGAAGCTGAAAAATAAGACAAATATCTTGAGATTAATCTGGAATAAAAAGAAAAAGTTTAGTTCGTTATCAGGAATAAAAGTAATGCTTCAGAAACTGAACAGACAACTGAAAGACAAAACAGAACATTGTCATACTGTCTATTTGCCCATAAAAATGCAGAACCCTGTCCTGCCATTTGTGAGGACTACAGGACAGAGGCCCAAGATATACCCTCTACAATGTGAAGCTAAGTATACTGGCACTTTTCAGATGGCTTATTATGAAAAAATGATGTTTCTTTATTTCTAAATTATTGCTTCAAATCTATCAAAACCTTAAATGTGTTTTGAATAATCAAGAGGAAAGCTGGGTAAAGTAGCTCATTTTTCCTGATCATTGTCGCCTATTAAAAAATATACTGTGGCAGACTTTGAATAAATATATGTAAATTAAATTTTATGCATAAGATTAAAGCAAAATAGAATTAAAGAAATATAATGTGCTTTATCTTATACATATATTTCTATATGCTTTCACATGATCAGCTAATTTCCTCTAATAAACCAAATATTCTTCTATGTCTCTGTGAAGAAGGGCCCTGAATGAATCAGCAGGCTGTAACCGCCTTTCTCTGTAATCCCCTCTTGCAACCTCTTCCACTCACCAGGTACTTGGCTGCCTTTATTTCAGGTCATCTCTGACATGATGCGACTGTGTAACCTTGGATGAGACTTCTGTGAAAACAGCTAAATTGCGAGAAAGAGGTATGAGAAGCTGAAATAGCTGAACTGTGAGAAAGAGCTAAGAGAAGCCTCACTCAGGACCTCCACCTTGCACCCTTGGCCCAGCGGGGCTGCATTCAGGCTTGTGTTGCAGCTCCTTGCCTGAATGAGTACATTGCTGATCCTGACCAGGCCTTGCTGGCTTGACCTCCAAGCCACCTCATTGCAGTGGGATACCCCAGTGATCCCTGGACTCTCAGCTGCTGTGGGAATGTGCCCTTGCCAGGGAGGGTCCCCCAGCACTCGGGGCTCCTGACTCACCGTCCCTGGCAGAATAGACAACCCTTGCTGCTTCCCAACAGGTTGTCTGCCATTTCTTCCTCCGAATATCTGTGTTACTAGTGTCTCAAAACTGTTTCTTCATTTTTTATTAGAATAAATGCAAATTCCGGAGCTTTTTATGTAGGTCTGGCAATCAAGTTAGCCTAAATAAATTAGTCAAAGTCTTACTGATTTTAAGAGCTTAGGATAGACCCAAAGAAAAGGTTTGCAGCAAGTTAGTCATCTTGGTCTCTCTGAAATTGAAAGCTCTGTTTGAAAGAAGAGATTGGGTTTACTCCAATAGTATTTGCCAGAATAGGTGTAATCAGAACACTGGCAACTACTAATACCATAGCAAATTTCAGTTGCCTTCTGAAAAACAATTATGAATCTGCTGATAAACTCACCAATTCTCTAGTGTCTGAAGTTTCTTCTGTATTAATTTAAGCATTTCAGTAAAGGCAGACAAGCTTCCTAATCAGTTTAAGACAACTACAATCACATATGAAACTTTATAACATAATGCTGGTAAGTCTGATGCTTCTCTCAGATGCAATATTTCCAGGAATAAATTTCTCTTGCAGCATAGAGGTCATGAATTATCACAGAATTACAGAGTAGTTGACGTCAGAACGGATCTCTATAGGTAGTCCAAACCCCCCTGCTCAAAGAAGGGTCAACTAGAGCAAGTCATTCATCACTTGAGATGAACATCATCACTTTTTACCTAATTCATGGCTGATCATGAGATCCATTTGATTATCCGCAACAAATCTTGAAGTTCTTGTTTTCATCTACCAAAACTATAGGGGCTGATTTTTGTGCCAGATTACATTGTGTAAGCTCTAATTTTAAAAACTATTGAACAATTATCCCTGTTAATTATTAGACTCATTCAAATGATAGATAAATGGGAAGAGTAATTACTGTCCAGATACTGGAATGCCTCTAGATACTTTGTCAGATGGTGTTTAGTAACATAGCTGATCCTTACCATCTTGATTACATGGTTTAGAAATATGATTTATAACAAGAGCACCTCAGTGTAACATGGTGAAATATTAATGTCTCTACTCTTGAAATTCCAAACCCATAAAGTAGCTTTAAGGCTTATCTTAAGAGTGAAGCTTAATTGTCAAGAAGAAACACCTTAAATGTATTCTGTATTTACAAAGTATAGTTCTTTATCAATGATGTTAGTAGGCAGCATTTGATGACAGTTAATATCAGTTCTCTGATATCAGTACTAAAGTATTAGTATGACTCATAGTATTTAGTATTGCCTTACACAAGAGAATAAAATAATTTTGAAGAAAACACTAAGTTAATTTCAGATTCCAGGAAATGTGGAGCTTCCAGTAAAGGAAGCAGCAAAGGACAGAATACCCAAGTCTTCTTAAACAATACCTTTTAATTGTATATATTTGTTTCTAAAGAATAGCTTGACATACAGAAGCTCAGTCTGAAAGCAAGCAAGTCATAATTACTAATTAATTACTTTGTCTAATTGATTGCTRTTTAATTACTATCTAAGCTACAAATAAAAAGGTTGCAAACTGCTTGAGAGATTCTGCAAATTCTTTTGTGAAGCTGCAGTGAATCATGAAGAACACACAACTCTCTAAGTAGCCAAAACTAAGTAGTGCAAATCTGTGGATAACTATGTCTAATTCTATATACCCTTTTCTGCGAAGTCACTATATATGTCACTTCAAAGAGACACTTAAAACAGTCACTACTGTGGAGCTAATGCCTGCAAACAAAAGGTGACAGATTAAAGTTTCTTTTGTGTATGAACATATACCTAAATGTCATAAAATCTCTAAAGCYATGTCATATGTCATATAGCTGTAGTCCCTCTGGGCAACCTGTTCCAATTCTTAACTACCCTCATGAATTTTTCTTTCTTCACAGATGAAATTTCCCTGGCTGCAACTAGTGACCACTGCTTTATGTTCTTTTGCTGTGCACCTCTAAGGAAAGTTTGGCTTTATCTTCTCCATAATCCTGCTTTAGCTAGGTGAAGGCTTAACCTCTTCTCCAACCTAAACAAACCCTGCTGCTGTAGCATCTCCTCCTCCAGTGCTCCAGCCTCCTAACCATCCCAGAGCCTCTCCTGCAYGCTTGCTCCAGCTTTTTAACTACTCTCTTGTACTGGGGAGCCCAAAACAGAAGGCAGTACTCCAGATGGCACTTTGCAAATGCCACACAGAGGAGAATAATCACTTCCCTTGACCTTCATGGCTGCCCTCTTCTATCATTCCAGACCTGTGTCCGGAAGATGTAGGCCCTGTGTGAGTTGGAATTAACTATCAGTGTTTCAAAAAGGAAGAATGTTTTGTTTTTCAGCTGGTGAGACCTTTTTTGTGGCTTACTGGTGTGGTACAATTTGGAAACAATTTTGCTACCATTTACCTGGTGTCCACGAGATGGTGCTAGAGAATGATGGCTTTCAATGAACTCTGCCTAGGTACATGAACAGCTACTCTTTCCTCTGCGATACTAGTGAGCCCATGTAATTTGGCAGAGAAAATGGAGAGAGGAGCTAGAGGGGAATCTGCTATTCTGCACCTATTCCCAAAAGAGGGAATGTGAGGAGTAGCATTTCAAAGACACAAATGTCARAGGGATTTAGATTGCCTATGATTTCTTTGGCTAGACAAACCCTGGACAAATAGAAACAAGACTAATGCTGGGTTAAAAAAAAAATCTCTGTACACACATTCTAGTTTAAAATACATACATGTACCTAAAACCATCACTCAGAATACTGTTCTGTTAAAACTAGTGGGTAACCATTTGATTATTATCTATTGTTACAATATTAATATGTATATTAATATTAATATTCAGTGTAACATTAACATTCACCACATCATCCTTTCTAAGTAAAAAAGGGTCCTTGACTTCAGATTGTGAATGATTGGAAGGGTGAGAACATCACATCAGGGAAGAGGCATAAAGGAGACCTTTTTCTGTTGATTTATTATATTACTAAAGATCCTTAATAGAAACTGATTGGGATGATTTATAACTGTCAGTATTGTTGTTACTGCACTAATGATCAAGGGTCTGGGAGCCCAGGTCATTTTCTCCTCAATCCTGCCAGTGAGGGGGATGGATGAGAGGAGGAGGAGATGGATTTTCCAAGTTAACAACTGGCTGCACTGCTGGTGTTGGCAACAGAATTTTGGTTTCTACGACCGTGGGACCCTGTTTGAAGATTGACAGCTGCTTGGAAGAGATGGGATCCACTTCACTAGGTGGGGCATGCGTGTCTTTGCCAACAGGTTGGCCAACCTGGTAAGGAGGGCTTTAAACTAGGAAAGATGGGGGAAGGGAAGAGTTATAGAGACAAGGTAGTTGGCAAAACACGGCTCAAGTCGGGATGCCTCCAGTGGGTGCATGCAGCCGGGGAAGTGCGCATGGGACATGGTTATGGAGGATCCTCTTGTACCCTTCCCGGGAAACCTGCATGCTCAATCACCTCTCTGAGATGTCTGTACACCAACGCACGCAGCMTGGGGAACAAACAGGAAGAACTAGAGATCTGTGTGCGGTCACAGGGCCATGATCTCACTGCAGTTACAGAGACATGGTGGGATAGCTCGCATGACTAGAGTGCTGTCATGGATGGCTACGTGCTTTTTAGGAAAGACAGGCCAGGAAAGCGAGGTGGTGGAGTTGCTCTTTATGTGAGAGAGCAACTGGAATGTATTGAGCTSTGCCTAGGGGTGGATGAAGAGCGAGTCGAGAGCTTATGGGTAAGGATTAAAGGGCAGGCTAGCATGGGTGACACTGTTGTGGGTGTTTACTACAGGCCATCTGATCAGGAAGAGGAAGTCGATGAGGCCTTCTACAGACAGCAGGAAGTAGCCTCATGATCCCAGGCCCTGGTTCTCATGGGGGCCTTCAACCACCCTGATATCTGCTGGAGAGGCAACACAGCTAGGCACAAACAGTCCTGGAGGTTCCTGCAGAGCATTGATGATAACTTCTTGACACAGGTGGTGGAGGAGCCAATGAGGAGAAGTGTGCTGCTGGACCTTGTACTAACAAAGAAGGACTGGCTGGAGATGTGAAGGTCGGGGCAGCCTTGGCTGCAGTGACCATGAGATGGTGGAGCTGAGGATCCTGCGAGGAGGAGGCAGGGCAATAAGTAGGATCGCAGCCCTGGACTTCAGGAGAGCAAACTTTGGCCTCTTCAGGGACCTACTTGGAGGAATCCCATGGGTTAGGGCCCTAGAGGGAAGGGGGAGGTCCAAGGGAGCTGGTTAGTATTCAAGCATCACYTCCTCCAAGCTCAAGATCAGWGCATCCCTATGAGTAGGAAGTCAAGCAAAGGRGGCAGGAGACCTGCATGGATGAGCAAGGAGCTCCTGGCAAAACTCAAACAGAAGGAGGAAGTCTACAGAATGTGGAAAGGGGGACAGGTCACTTGGGAGGAATATAGGAACGTTATCAGAGCATGCAGGGATGCGACGAGGAAGGCTAAGGCCTGTTTGGAATTAAATCTGGCAGGAGATGTCAAGGACAACAAGAAGGGCTTCTTCAAATACATCAGTAGCAAGAGGAAGACTAGGGAAAACATGGGCCCTTTGCTGAATGGGGTGGGTGCACTGGTGACGAAGGATGCAGAGAAGGCAGAGTTGCTGAATGCCGCCTTTGCTTCAGTCTTTACTGCTCAGGCCAGCCCTCAGGAACTCCAGACCCTGGAGGCAAGAGAGAAAGTCTGGAGAGAGGAAGACTTTCCCTTGGTCGAGGAGGAGTGGGTTAGAGATCATTTAGGCAAAACTTGACACCCACAAATCCATGGGCCCTGATGGGATGCACCCACGAGTGCTGAGGGAGCTGGCGGATGTTATTGCTAAGCTGCTCTCCATCATCTTTGAAAGGTCATGGAGAACAGGAGAGGTGCCTGAGGACTGGAAGAAAGCCAATGTCCCCCAGTCTTCAAAAAGGGCAAGAAGGAGGACCCAGGGAACTACAGGCCAGTCAGCCTCACCTSCRTCCCTGGAAAGGTGATGGAGCAGCTCATCCTGGARGCCATCTCCAAGCATGTGGAGGAAAAGAAGGTGATCAGGAGTAGTCAGCATGGCTTCACCAAGGGGAAATCATGCTTAACCAATCTGATAGCCTTCTATGATGGAATGACTGGCTGGGTAGATGAGGGGAGAGCAGTGGGTGTTGTCTACCTAGACTTCAGCAAGGCTTTTGACACTGTCTCCCATAACWTCCTCATAGACAAGCTCAGGAAGTGTGGGCTGGATGAGTGGACAGTGAGGTGGATTGAGAACTGGCTGAATGGCAGAGCTCAGAGAGTTGTGATCAGTGGCGCAGAGCCTAGTTGGAGGCCTGTAGCTAGCGGTGTCCCCCAGGGGTCAGTMCTGGGTCCAGTCTTGTTCAACTTCTTCATCAAAGACCTGGATGAAGGGACAGAGTGCACCCTCAGCAAGTTTGCTGACGATACAAAACCAGGAGGAGTGGCTGATACGCCAGAGGGCTGTGCTGCCAGAGGGACCATGACAGGCTGGAGAGGTGGGCAGAGAGGAACCTCATGAAGTTCAACAAAGACAAGTGCAGGGTCCTGCACCTAGGGAGGAACAACCCCCTGGGGGCACCAGTACAGGCTGGGGGTTGACCTGCTGGAAAGCAGCTCTGCAGAGAAGGACCTGGGAGACCTGGTGGACACCAAGTTAAGCATGAGCAATGGCACAGCAATGTGCCCTTGTGGCCAAGAAGGCCAATGGTATCCTGGGGTGCATCAGGAAGAGTGTTGCCAGCAGGTCGAGGGAGGTGATCCTCCCCCTCTACTCAGCGCTAGTGAGGCCACATCTGGAGTGCTGTGTCCAGTTCTGGGCTCCCCAGTACAAGAGAGACATGGAACTACTGGAGAGAGTCCAGCGAAGGGCTACTAAGATGATGAAAGGACTGGAGCATCTCTCTTATGAGGAAAGACTGAGAAAGCTGGGCCTGTTCAGCCTGGAGAAGAGAAGGCTGAGAGGGGATCTTATCAATGTGTACAAGTATCTGAAGGGAGGGTGTCAAGAGGATGGGACCAGACTCTTTTCAGTGGTGCCCAGCAACAGCACAAGAGGCAACGGGCACAAACTGAACACAGGAAGTTCCATCTGAACATGAGGAAAAACTTTTTCACTGTGAGGGTGACAGAGCACTGGAACAGGTTGCCCAGAGAGGTTGTGGAGTCTCCTTCTCTGGAGATATTCAAAACTCGCCTGGATGCGATCCTGTGCAAGGTGCTCTAGGTGACCCTGCTTGAGCAGGGGGTTTTGACTGGATGGTCTCCAGAGATCTCTTCCAACCTCAACCATTCTGTGATTCTGTGTGTAATGCCAAATTGTTATATTTTGCTTAGACTGTAAAAATATTTATTAGACTAACAATTTCTAATTTTAATTTCTAGTTCTTATGGTTACACATAGTGAAGTTGAGTATGTAATGAGTATGCTAGGCACATATTTCAGGTCTACCAGGGCTGGCCACCAATCTCCTGCTTTAGCTTGTGACAATTTCTCCTTCTAGTTTAAACAGACACTTAAATGCAGTGAATCCTTTATTACTCTTCAGTGTTTTTTAATTTAAATGGGTGCATACCTCTGTGAATGAAAGAACTCTGGTGCCTAGAAAAATTAACCCATAGAGTGTAGGAAGATTTGATTACCTCTTTCACATACACTATTTGGTTAGCTTCTGACAGATTAACTAGCAAACTTGATGTCCTGGCATTAAAACATTTTTTCTGTTTATTCTGTATTGATTGTTTTAACATTTTCACAAGTTTTATTCCAACAAGTTGCAATCATGGTCTGAGTACTAGATGTACATGAGGTTACATTATACAGAATACTTACAGCATATTGTTCTGCAGCAAATAGAACATAATATTTCTGTTAAGGCACAGCTTTTGAAGAACATAAAATATTTGTGTTAACATTAATAATTATTATATCTGTAAAGTAAAAGTTACAGAATATCAGTACTGTTTTCAAAACAAATTGCAAAATACTCATTATATTTCACAGTCAGCTTTTAGATACACTGGATAAATATTTTCTATGTTGTTTCTATGTAATTTTTGTACAAGTGAAATAAGAGTTTAGGAAAGAATAGGATCCAGAAATTGTTAATCTTTTTCTATATAAATTTATAGATGCAGAGCTGACTGATAAGTTTTCAATAAATTCAAATGTAATTTTTGTCTTTTATATCTAAAATTTAAAACTTTACAAAAATTACCATTGCAGCTTTCCATACTGGCTTTTGTCCCTTAGATTAAAGTATTAAAAAACCTTATCAGAGTGTGTATATATATAGATATAGATATAGATATAGATATAGATAGATGGTAAATATGAACATATGCATATGCTTATATGCATATGAACATAATTTGAGCTTTAACTAAAAAATAGTTTTGAAATTTGCAGAGGTCAAAGAGACTTTTTTCTGACATTAATATGCTTTGTATGAGCTTTATGTTGAGTTGTAGTGGTTTTATCAACTTATTCCTAGAGGGCATGTTCTGTAATTTAGTTAGGTGATCACACTACCAGAAATAAATGTATGATTATAATATATTAGTGTATCAATTAATGAAGTTTTACCTGAGACACAATTGAATTTATTCCTTGTGCAACATAATAGATAGTTCTAGTGGAATATATGCTGCAGTCAATAACTTTTTTTTCCACTGACTTCAGCGACCACTTAACAGATCCAGAAGCCATGAGTATTATTTAGGGAAAAGTCAAAAGCTTTCTTCTGTTCACTCAGCATTGAAATCAACAAAATAATTTTCGCTGTCTGGAGAACAAAACAGTGAGTCCAGCAGTGAAACTCTGCATGGCTCTTGGGAAAAAACAAAATTTCTTTTAAGGACTCACAAACCTGTGAGGTTTTGTCTATTCTAGATAAATTGCTTTACTGCCATGTGCATTGGTGTGCTTGACTGACATTAGGATTCCTATTTAAGGTATGCATTGTCTATTATATTTACAGAGAGCAGTTCCTGCTAGTGCTGAGTAGCTTACAGATTGCTCCACTGCAGCTAAGCCACAACTTCTTGACATCAGTGCATGATGTCTAGCATTCATGTCTACATATGTGCCTGAATGCATTGCACCAGGGAAAATTGCCACCAAATCACAGTGGGAAACTTGACTCCAGAAGAATGGGGAACCAGATCTTCCACACCTAGTGATCCTGTGTAATATTTAGGTTTGTTTCCTCTCCTATTTCAAATGTTTTGTGCCTCAGAGGGTATAATGTATGGACACTGAGTGTCAGCATCTTTCATTTCACATTGCCAGACCCTGTTGCTGAAAGGCAGCTACTCTTACCGCACCTCTAGCATACATGAGATAAGCACATGGAGTTTATTTTGATTTTTCAGTCATTTTGAACATTTAATTATTGTTCAGGCATTGTCCTGCACTCTGCTTTGCAGGCGAACACTGCAGTGTGTTTCCTTCTAGGATTCAGAGATGGAAGCCAGTAGGTCAATCAGAGTAATTTTGCTGCCAGTGTTCAGAGGCATCTGTTAAGCACAGTCAGTCCTATTTGCCCACCTTCTTTTGCCTAACACATTGTGAGTCTCAGGCTATATATAGGTTTTCTTACAGAGCTAGGGTGCTGGACAAATGCTGAATTGCATAATGGACTATATTATCTTGCATGAGCTACAGAGGAGGTAGAAGAGCTCTTCTGTCTAACTAGTAGCTCTGTTCTTTTGTTTTCCTGCAGATCTGAGACACCCTCTTCACTCCTTTCCTAAAGTCAGTCAGTGTGGGTGTACATGCACTTATGCATTTAATGACATCTGAATGTTTTCTTCTTGAGCTCAGATGAGCTCTTAAGAGACATTTTAAAAGAGGAAAATGTTTACAACATGGAATACTAATTGTGCTTTATATTTCATACCTATGTGTGATACCCTCTTGTATCTCTGTTTTTGAGATAGGCCCTGTGTATTTTTCCCCTTCAGGAAGAACTCAGCTACTTAAAACAATAATTGTGCAGGTAAGATGCCAACAGACTTTGCTTTCCAAACTTAGCCATTTTCTCTTCCTATTGTATAGAACAGAACTAAAGGATGTTACTCATAAAATGGAAAATTGTGACTCAAGATGGTACAAAAAAGTAATAAAAAAGGCAAAATAGAGATTAGTTCTATATGATCTCAATCTTCCTTCTTTTCTGTTAGCTTATTATAGGAGTTGTATGGACACTTAGGCCACTGAAAGGTAGACAAATACTACAAATATGACACCTTGAAGTAAAAATTTTTCTCCCCATCAGGTCCTGTGTCTTCCAGCTTGCGTATGTCAAGTGAGTCCTCATTCACATGCAGATAGTAACTTGTGTCTTCATAGCATTGGAACTTCACCGAATCTCCTTGGTAATGCATGATGAAAAAGAGATTGTCTTCACTCAGCTATGAAATACACAAAACAAAGAACATTAAGTTATTTTCTAAAGCATTTCTGTAGGAATTCATATATGAAGACAATTCAGAGAAGTTGAAAGCTTGTTATATTCTGAATATTCTTCTGCAGTGGAATATATTTACCATATTTATATGATAAATCTTTAGGAACACCTAATCATCTTGCAACAGATTCAATGGTGACTGTAAATGAAAAAAATACCTGCCCCCCTCAAAAGACTGGGTATTTCCAGACACATAGCTGCATTCCCTTGCTTCACAAAAAAGACTAGCACAGTTTTCCTTTGCAGTACACCTCTCATTGGGACCACTTATGTTTTTATCTTGTTATTTTCTTACCAAATATTTCCAGCCAGTTGCCTCTGGAAAATAATGTCAAGCCACAGTTTCTGTTAAGTTAAGGTACCATCCTTGCCTACTTTATAGTAAAGTTAGAACGTTATAAGTATCAGTTACTCTTAAACAACTGTTCTATTACATATGATTTTRTATATATCTCAAGTTTCCAATACGTTTTTTTAGGATCCATCTTTTGAGGAACGGCTATTGTTGTAACAGCCACCTCTCTGAATGCATACGAAAGGGCTCTGTAGGCACCTCTGGGTGTGGATAGAGAAATAGTTACCAGAAAACATCAGGCTGAAGAGAGGAAAAGTACGTGCTGAGAGGAGGCATCTGAAGGTCTCCCAGGAGCTCAGGCTGGTCTTAGAGCAAGAGCCAATAAACTGAGGACACCAAGGCGCCGCCGCCTCTGTCCAAAGCCTCCAGCTCCTGCCAGCACCAACACGGGGCTGTGCAACCCACCGCACATCCGAGAAGGCCGTGGCTGCTTTGTGGGGACCAACACCATGGGGTAGCATGTGTGCAGCAGACACAGCGAGGTGTCCCGCGAGGGGCTTTCTGAACGGCTGCCCAAAGCCGCCGGCAGGTGGGTACGACCCTCTGCCTCCAAGTAAGCTGCTGGGGCTGGCCGCCCCACTGCTGCTCCGGCTGCCTAACTGTGAGCGAGCGTGAGCGAGCGACTGAACGTGCTATGGCAATAGCTACTCTGATATTAATAATAAGGGCTTAATTAATAAAAGGTTGACATCTGTGTCTCACTCAACTCCATCCCCTATCAGGGAGCAGGGAATTTACCACATCTTTTGCAGAAGATTGAGATGGTGAAGAATACATCATAACCAAATTGTTTCTTCTTCTTCTTCTTCTTCTTCTTCTTCTTCTTCTTCTTCCTCTTCCTCCTCTTCTTCTTCTTCTTCTTCTTCTTCTTCTTCTTCTTCTCTTGTGAGTGACCTGTTGTAATGCTCTAATCCTACTTTCAAGACAGTTCTATATATCTGACCAGTCTGGTGTAATATCATTGCACACAATTCTTAAGTGCAACTGTAAATTGCAACTGAATGTTTGGGAAAAACTAAAAGCTCAGGCTCAGGAAATGCCTCAGCAAGAGGATATTGAAGGCCCCCCACCATGCTGGATGTTACAGCATTGGCAATATTCCGTGGGAGGAGGACTGTGTCACTTCAGCCCGTAGGACAACAGATGATAGAGAGTGAATGTTCGAGAGCACATGAAGTGAAACTTGAGGATAGACTTCCTCTGCTAGTGAGACTATAATGGGGGTCAGCTAAAACATTTTGTGCTGATGGAGCCAATGAAACAGTATAATATATTGCAGCCTTGATCTGAAAACTGTGTTTTAAAAATAATTATTAAGAAAGTTGAAGCTAATTTGTCTTTAGGAAAAGAATACCCTTTAGGGACCCAATAAGTAATAAAGAGACACTACTGGAGTAAGAGAACCAGATGAATTCAGAAAAAAAGAAAAAAACTGCAGAAGCAAGGAGAGGAGTTATTATGGAGTTAGCACCCTAGAGCCAGGGAGATTGCAAGGGGACCTGGTAAACGTGAAGCTCAAATTAGCTGCTTGTAAAAGCAAATTTAGATGCAAAAATTAAAACAGCTGCTGTATCTACATGACATGATGGAGAATTAGATTGGGAGCATTAAATGAAGAACTAATTAGCAGATTTGCTTAGTGACAAAAGATATGCCTTTATCCATGACCCAGAAGAATTTCACAACAAACTTTCAATAGCACATGCTCATGTTAGAAAAATGCTAGCACTGTTATCTCCACAGGATAAAGTAAAATTAATGTCATACGTGAATGAGCTGCAAAGGAAAAGATTTGAGAGAGAAGTATCCAAGTTCTAAAATAAATAGGCCCAACAGGATTTAAAGTTATTATGAATAAGGCACAACTAAGGCAACTCCATATTAAGTTTAACTGCTGCAGAAAATAGCTAAAAGATTAGGAATGGATATCAGGGCCAGCTGAAAGAGAATGAATCATCTTACACCATCATGATATGTTAAACAAAGGAGTACAGGGTACTCTAAAATATGTATTTGGCCCCAAATGAAGCAAGAAAATGAGCACATAGCTATAAACTGCATGAGGCACACAATGGTGCAAAAGCAAACTAGTAAAACTGAGCCACCACCTGAATTGCATCAGAGAAGCTGTAGACCTTGGCCAACATGTCAGACAATTATATAGACCAACTGCCATGAACTAAAGAAGCATATCAGTATTTCCTTGTCACCAAAGGTATCTTTTCAGGCAGGCTGGAGCTTTTCTCAGAAAAGGGAACACAGCCATGATAATAGTAAAATTACTGTGTCAGGAAATATCTGTAGATATGGAACACTGATAGGGATAGGATCTGATAAAAGAGGGGCTTTTGTAAATGAAGGAACTCAGGCCTTAATAAGTAATGTGGGGTTAAAACAATGACTGCAGATACCCTCAATATATATACAATGCTCCAGAGCAACAGGAAGAATGTACCCAACTTGTAAAAACAGTCTAAACAATGTGGTAGGACAATATTCAAAACCATGAACTGAAAAATTACCCCTGATATTAGCAGTTTTAAGGAGTACTGAGCGAGCAGGTATTGATTTACAGCTGTACAGAATTATGTCTGTACGGTCCATGCCTTGCTGGCCCCATGCCCAAGACCTGAAAGGAGATCAGTAGGAACAGATGAAAATATTACAGCAGGCTAAAGAAGAAACCAAGGCCTAGGTGGAAGAAGCAATACAGGAAAAAATAGGGAAAATGAGAAAGGAAGAACCAAATTCTTAGGTATCATAAAATAGGGGACCAAGAATTGAAACTGGGTGGAAGGGAACCTGCCAAAATGGAAGGGGACCTACYACACCACCAACAGAATGAGTCCTGTAACATATCAAATCAAGGAGGCAAGCAGTAAATATAAACAAGGTCATGTTTCTCAGATCTCTCCCTCCCAGAGTAGATAACTCCAGAAACAGCTGTGGATTTGTCAAGAATACGAACACAGAAAATGCCTGRAAGTTCAGCCTCCAGAGGCTGTTTAGTCTGACTCCTTCCTACTCAGAGCAAGCCCAAATATAATCATCTCCCTCTAAAGGAAAAGGGATGTTGCTTCCACGTTATTTTAACTTGCATCTATGTATTAGATCTCTTTATATGGTTATATACTAGTGTTATTGTTTTATGCTTTAGCTTTTGCTTGCCCTGGAGTTTTGTAGGGCAACAGGTCTCATTGCAGTGCTACCAACAAGTGATGCAGCAACGTAAACTGATTTGAGACTGAGGAGCTGAGATACACAACCTACCTGAAGAACCCTGTTTGGAAGGGGCTGCTGGCCTTGAGCACCACGCATCAGTGAGGGTGGCTCATTCAGTCGGACTCAGAGAAGCTACCTGCAGTTGCTGGCATTTTTATCTTGGCTCTATATTAACAGTTTTGCTGTTTCTATAAACTGTTAACACTGAGCAAATCAGCTAGTGACTACGCCCTGTTAGGAAGAACTACAGGTAACCAGCCACCGGCTTCTATGAGTTATCATAAGGCAAGACTCAATAGGAGGGAGCAAACACCTCGAAGAAGATCTTTACCTCAGTCCTGATTAGGAGCCTTGTGCCACAGGAAGGTCTGCAGAATCATTCCTGGACTTGTGAGTAATAACCCCTAATTTACTGACTACCAAAAGGGAAGGGGAAAAGTGACCCATTACCCAGAAAAAATGGCATTACTATTACTAACAAGGCCAAAAGTTCTGTGCCAGGGTAATTCTATGGGCTTCTCATTAGATTTTGACTATTTGGAGCTTTGTTTTCTTTATTTTGGTCTGTTTAACTGGAGTAACCAGTAATTCCTATAATAAGATTTTTTATTACTGGATAGCTAATCTGTCTCTCTTGGTCTAACTACTTAGTGAAATTGACAAGACCCTAGAATAAAAGCTGTTACAGCTCTTAATGGAACTTGGAGAGTTGCAGCTCTTAAGATTTCAGTCCACCTAAGCTGGGGAATCACAGCCGAAGTTTTGTGAAAATATGCTGCAGTTATAATAACCTAATAACATCAGTAGTTTTATTTAGTTAGTTTTAATCCTCCGAGGGCCAAAAACTTGAAGAGAAGCAGCCAAGCCTAGTCACAGAATTGTTGACTTCAGTCAGATAGACTTTTCTTTTAAGCAAGTGTAAAAGTCAAGAAGGCTTTTAGAGAGAGTATCAACCAAGAAAGGGAAGAGCAAGGGAGGTTTGAAACTTAAGGGATATTGAGTGCTGTCAGCACTTAAGTAAATAAAAGCTGAGAGAATTGGGGGTTAAGGATATGCATGAGAAGGTCTGGGAGGGAGTAACATAAAATGAATACTAAAACATTATGATTGAACCAGAAGAGAAGTAGCATTGAAAAGAGACAGTAGGATAAGTACTGGAGAAGATACATCTGATAACCAATAAACCTCATTAAACTCAGCATTTCTTGAAGAGTAAAAAACAAATGGTAAAGATTTATACATAATAAATGAGAATGGTAAAATAAGAATGGTAAAAGTCTATACATATATGTAACAACTGAGAAGGTAAACAACTCAATTTGAGTAATTTCCCTCACTGCTATTTCTTCCCCCCACACTGCCTCCTCCTCTTATCTGTTTTGCTGCCTGTGTCCCAAGGATCCAGGGCTGAGCCCTGATACTACACAGCTGCATATCCTGGGCCAAACTTCTGAGAAAACTGCCAAGTGATGAAATAGCTTGCAAAAATATAGGAAGGGTGTAAAGCTGGAGGAGTCTAGCTCAGATCTTTGGATCAGATCAAGCCATTAATGTCAACATGGAATGCTAAATGAAACTGGTCTAAATATTATAACCAGATGTTTTTTTCCGGAAATGACCTTGGATAGCACTATTCATGTGCTTAGGCTACAGTGAGTGACAAAGTTAATCTTACTTGTCCTAAGAGACCATATTGCCTAACAGGGCAATTAGTCTCCCCGCTGCTGCTCTGGCTGAGTAACCATCAGTGAGTGACTGAGGGAATGACTGAATGTGCTGTGGGAACAGCTATTCAGCTTTTAAAAACATGGTAATTTAATAAATATTGGTTGTAATCTCTGTCCCTGTCCCAAATCAATTCCTGTTACAAGAAGCCTTTATTATAGGCTGTTATTTGTTGTTATAAGCTGTATTATTTTATTGTAATAACAACAACTTAATTAATAAAGGATGTTTATTGGTCAATAAAGATCGGTTGTTAACTGTGTCTCCTTCCAACTTTATTAGGGAAACAAATTTAAAACACTACATGTAACTTCCTGCTGGGATAACAACAGGCCTCACAGATGTCTCATATTTCTGGTAATACTGACAGTCTTTCAGTAAAAAAGGAAAATGTCTGTCTTTAAGATTTTTTGTTAAAAGCTAGCAGACTAAATATCACATTGTAGTACCACGTAGCTTTGTGTTCAGTCATGAGAGGTATATCCCCATTCAACTGCTCCTGCATTTTTTCATTCTCTGGACAATGGAGGCCTAATTCTTCCCATAAAGAATTATTTCCTGATCAGTCCAGTCATTCTAGGTTTATAAGAATCTTATGGTTTACATTTGACTGTCGTTTTGCCTTGGGGTCTGCTGGATGCGGCTCAAATGCAGGCTGCTGATTCCTCCTCACACAAATTAGTAACATTTCTATTTTTCTACTTGAAAGTATCAGCAAGAAACCATGATAGGTTGCTCATTATCTGTCCTTTGGGCTCATAATGAATAAGTTCTCAGAATTAATTCTTCATTTTAATCTTCTGTTTAGAAACCCAAAGTGATGAATAGGTCTCTCCAGGCAAGTGTTATAGTTCTTTTGTCTAGCAATTCCCCAAAACTTGGAGCCATCACAATTTTTTTTCTATGAAGAGTACTACAGCAAACCGCATAACTTTTCTTTAAAAAAACTATGGAATACATTTTTAAGAATGCAGTGTGACTGTGATAGTATATATCATGTAAAGAGGAGACTAAAAGTTGTCTTATAAATTTTCTGAGCCTCATTATTTCTCCTTCTGTATAGAACGAAGGAATTTTTGTGGCAAGAACTTGAACTGAAGGACCCATTGGGATTTCCCAGTCCTGGTAAGCAAATTTTCTCATTTATTATTCAAAAAAATTTTTGAATAGTATTGCAGCTCTTACCTTTGAAAATTTATTTCAAAAAAACTTTAGACAGGAAACTTCCAGTAATCTCAAACTACCAGATTTCCTTTCTGATTTAGGAGAAATGTTAGAAATATTAGGCTGTGAACTTCAACTTTCAACTTTTCAGTTTTGATTTTGTGAAGTTCTGCATCTGATCCCAGACAACTTTAATTTTGCTTACGGAAATTGGAAAGATTGTCTTTTTAATCCCCCTGAGTAAGTCAGCTAGAGCATGACCCTACAGAAATGATTATTAGCTACATCTTCTTAGTTTTTAATTTCCTCTAGGTTATAGCATCCGTTTAAAAATAAATTATAATACAAYTAAACTAGTTTTATTTCTGTATTCACAATGTTTTATTATTTCTATCTAGAGAATAGCCAACAAAATCAAGCTTCCATCACAAAAAATGTGTTAAGAAACCACCTGGCTACCTGTATTCCTATACCTAATGCATTATTCTTGATTTACAATCTTCTGCTGATACAGAATTCATTCTGACAGTGCTTCAGAAACTGCTTATTTTTAATTTCTTAATTATATTCAGTGTTTAGCACTTTCTCTTTTGAGTTTTTACTACTTCTCAGAAGCTCTGATTTTTGATTGATGGATTTGCTATTCATAAAAATGTTAATACTCTTTTAAATTAATCTTTCAAGAGCTTCTAATATATCCATATTCTATACATCTCCCTGATTTTATACAAGCACAATACTGTGGGAAAGATCTCTTTGTCCTCTGAGTTTTAATTTAAGCTTAGATATTTTGCTTGTAGACTGAAAGATGTGTTTGCATACAGAAGTCAAGGCAAAAGTATGGACAAGTTGTCCATTCCTTACTTTCTGTTTTCTGAGTAAAATTCTAAAAATCAACAAAAATATGAACATAAATAGTTAGGCATTTAAAGAGTAACAGCATTAAGCTCCACCTCTTTTTACACATATGCCTGCATACACACTTTCTCATGCACATGAATTTTTATTTGGCTGATCATGATTACATACCTGCTTGAAGTCAGGATCTTCATGCTTGCATGTTTTCAAGTTGTATCTTCTCACTTGAGAATAATCTGGTTCTGAACAGCATGCTTTTAAGACCTGTGTTTACAACCACCCAGATCAGTAATTTTGTCTTGATATTTTGGTCTGTTTTAAACCACCATATGTACTATTAATTGTAAAGAAAACACTAATTTTTATAAATCTCATAAACGATTAAATTCAAATTATCCAAAATGACTAGGTTGTTAAGTTCTCAACACAGTTCCGTGAGTACATCCCTTTCTTATCATTGGCAATGCAAAATGAACCAACACCAAAGACAGTCCGTCAAACTGTTTAAAGCTCAGATTCTGTTGTAGACAAGGAGCTTTGTCTTCTTCCATATGAGAATTCTTGTTGAGATTAAGAAAATCATCCATATTTGGCTGGGAAACAAAAGGTTCATGAGCTTTCCAAGGCTTTTACATAGTTGGGAGACACTATATTTTACCTCATTTTCAGATAAGAGTTATTTTTAATCATGTCAAGGAACATTACCCAGTACAATCTAGTACTTTAAAATAGGCAATTGAAAAGTAAAATCTACTATGGTTCAACACAGTTCTTTCTCTGATTCTATAGTACACCTTTCAAAGAATTCATTCAAGAAAAGTTAATCTCGGAACCAGTTAAATCCTGTATAAATAGCTGCTCTTGCAAGGAGAGAAAGGAAAATCCCAGTGGGATAATATGTTATAATCATAATTAATATATCTTATAGCACACATTTCCCCAGATAATTTCAGGAAATGAATTTGATGGAAAGTCATCTACAAACTAAAAATAAATGGAAAACTTTGAAGATTAGATTTGAGAAAGCATTTGATGATTTACATCATCATAAATGGCCAAGGTTAGATTAAGCATCATTTTTTATCTCATACAACCTGTGTAAACAGAGCTTCTTAGACCTTTCACCAATTTTAGAAGGTAAACTCCAACTTCATGAGACAGGTTGCAGTAAAGGTTTTAACCTATGTTAGGGAAACTTAACCTTGCCAATTCTTTTTACCATAAACAAACATTGACAAGACTGGCGAAAATGAGAATGTTCCAACAACAGATGGCAAATGTTTAAAGCAGGTTACTAGATGCAGCTGTAATTTCTTTTCATCATAAATATTCCTTTCATCACCTTGTAATTCAGGTGTATTATGAGAAAATAATTCCCCTCTTAATCTCACCTTTCCCCCAGGCAACATTCCTGCTTCCCCTCCCTTTTATTTCCTGCATGTTTTTTAGGGAGGAAGCCCCCTCTCTTTCCATGGAAGTTGAACCCCAACTTGCCAGTAGTCACCCACATAACCCAATGCTTTTTGCAGTAACCCATTCCAAATATTTCCTCAGATAGCACACAAGGTAGTCAGAAGCTGTGAAATGTAGAAGGCAGTAAGAAAGGAAAATGAATTTGAGAAAGGACTGTGGGGGAAGTTGTTCTACAGTGAGAAAGAGGACCTACTAGTTATAAGAAAATGAATACTTCTTACCTTTAGAGAGTGCTGCTTTTCACCCTTGCACAATAGGACAAATTCATTAAGCCTTGATCTCTGCGTGAGGATCACCAGATTTTTAGAACCTGTTTTATCAAGAGGATAATTTTGTAATAAAATGCTTATCACTTTTTAAAATTAAGCATAAGTAAAGAAATATATTGTAAAGAGACAACATTCAGGTTCACTTTATATTGATAGGCATAGGAAGAGAAATAAATATAAACAATGCTGATACAATCCTCTTCTGTAAAGTATTGAAAGACCTATGCCTTTATGAAGCTTTAAATTTGCCAGATATACATAGTTTATTCATCTATGTATGTATATGAAAATACGTATATGAATTGAGTATGAATTATAAATGAAAACACATAATATGAACTACAGGACATATATATTAATAATTACAAAAACATGTAATGTACATGCTCATGGAATATACATTAATATGTACATGTCACTATGCAAAATGTAGGATTTTCCCCCTGTTTTTTCCTGCCTGCTTTCTAGGGTAAAAGTGTTTTCAATATCATAGTTGTGAGCTATTGGATTTACTCCTTTTGGAGATAACGTTATTTTCTTAGCAGCAGAAAATAACAGTAGGTCAATAGTACAGGGTAATCCTCAACCTGATAGGCTGACGATATTCATACCAATGTAGCTCAAGTCCAAATCCAGATCTTAGATTAAAAGCAAAAAGTAAATAAATTAAGATACCCTTTGTCAACTGATACGGCATACAAGAGCTGCTTAAGGGCTGCTGTTACCTAGCAAAGTCAATGACATTAATACATTAATATCCAGTGATGGCATAACTATATGACTAGCTTCCAGATATACTTCAAATAATACTACCTGTGCTTTTAAAAATATCTCAGGCATACTGTTTAAGTCAAAAAAGAAAAAAAAATACAGCTGTTTGTCTATATGCCCATCAATACAGTATCTTTAAAGATATTACATAACTATGCATTAACATCACCAGCTGTTGCAATTAAAGAGGTTTTTTTCATGTTCCTGAAGGTATTTTTTATCCTTTGAAGGGTATTCTGAACCAGCAGCACATATTCATTCCACCTGGCTGATTTTAGCTGCTCTAATCCTAGCCCCAGTTTTAGTCACCCAACTTACCCTAACCATAATGTTTTTGTGGAAGCCTCTGCAAGGAATTTTGTCTGAGCCACCTACTGCATGAAATAGCACAAAAATCCTTGTTAGAATTTGAGACACACTCCAGCCTACTTTATTTTACCCAGTATGCCTCTCTCTATATATAAATCAGATAAATGTAGTAGAATATAGAGAGACTAAAAGTCTGCCAATTTTGATACTTTTGGTGACATCAGTTTAGATCACCTCAGCTGCAATTGTTCAACCTCAGCTGTAGTGTGTAAGTGGCACATCAGTAGCCAAGAGAGATTTTATATGCAAGTCATAAGAGTGTCTGACTTATGTATAAGAGTAGCAACAAAAGAGGGATGTGGAAATCCAGCAGGTCAACCAATGATGTAAGTTAGTATGCATTACATCCTAATTATCTTTGGCTTTCTCTGTTTCTAAAGTTTATTGCAAATTGCTTATACATTGTTTAGTCAGAGTAAATTTGAAGGAGTCTTTCCACAATGCCCCTGAAAAGTGGAAGTATCACGTATGAAATTCTGGAGAGGTTCCTTACTTTCCCGAGATAATTTTGTTTCCACTTGAGTCATCCGAGTCTTACCACAAACCGTTGATCCACTGCATGTGAACATGCTTAACCATGCAATATCTAAAATAAAACATATTTAATAAATATCAGGAATTGGACAGTTATTCTTCAAACTTAAAAGCATCAGAAACAATTTAAAGAATTGTTTTAAAGCATAATCTGAGAAACTGTGTAATAGCATTAAGTATCAGACTTCATTTCCTGCAGGTATCTGAATTCATAAAATCCTGATCAGACTACAGTTAGACTTGTACACATGTACTCTCAAGTCTGAATTCAGAATCTAATAAATGTATTGATTAATTATCTTTCACAAAAGAGCATTCATCCAAGAAAACAGAGATTGGTAATGAAATGTAAGGCCTTAAATGCTATGAAAGACAAGCCTGGAAGGCTTTAGCAACAGATGCTGGGACCCTCGTACAAAGTGAATATGACTGGAAGGTAACAGATAGCAATGGCACGGTTTTTCTGGCTTTTCTAACATGGGCCTGCGTTATGCCAGGCAACTGTCTGGGGAAGGTATTACCACTTCAGCTTAAAGTCAGAAGTGGCCAGTTCACTGCTGGTTCCTAATATGCTGCTGTCTAAACTGTATTATAATGAATATGCTAGTTTGTGTTTGTTTGTGTTTACATGTATAAGGATATCACATACATTTCCAATTTTTTTCTTTCGGCACATTGGTATCTTCTACATCTGGATTGTAACACTAAAAATCTATCCACAGACTGCTTCTGTTATATACAAGTACAGCTTTGATTGCTGTTCAAAAATTAGCAATACTAATTGTTGGAGTTACTTCAAAACTGTATGAAGTTATCATATGTATAAGAGATACTTTGAAGGACAGAAAGCACACTTAAATACCTTACTGGTCTGTGCAGTTGTCATTAGTCACAGTTTAATAAAATAAAATTCCATAATTTAGTTTCTAAATATATCAAACAAGCCTTCCTGTGCCTTTATCTGAAGAATATATAAGGGACTTCTCATTCCTATAAAAGTTGAGTTTCTATAAGAAAATAAATTTTCATGGAGTGAGTAGCTATCTTAGAGATTTCAACTTTCCCTTATATTTTGGTTATAACTTTTGCTTTTTCTCCCTACTTTCATATCTCTGTAAAATGTCTAATTCTAAAATAATTGCATTCATTGTTATTTGGATCTTCCCTGCCAAAAGCATACCTTCTAACAACTATTTTTGTCATGTTAGTTGTGGTATCATTTTTCATGTCAATTAGAGAAGCCCTAGCTGAGGCAATAGAAGCATTCCATGAAATATAAAATAAACCCACAAGTTCCAAAATTTTCTTTTTTTTTTTTTCTTCATTTTGCCCTTGTCCCTGAGGATTACCTTTGTTTTCTATGTCTTAATAGGCAAACATGCAGACATGCCATTAATTCAGATGGTAGCAAACAAGTTAATCTCCTTTTCATTCAAGTGTGTTATGTAAACTGTAACCTGTTGCCTACTGTAACCTGGAAATAAATTCTCTTATGTCACTCTCAGTACTTCATAAAGAGGCAATAAAATGTTACCTCTACTGGCTGATAGACAGAAACCATAACAGTACATTCAACAATGCCCTACAGTACTATACATGCAGTTGGTGAGTTTTGGTATAAAAAGCACACTGTACCTTCATGGGATTGTGAATCCTTGGTGGATATTTCATGATGACCATGTTCATCTAAGTCAAAATGCACAGTTTTTGAATCTTCTGTCAGTATGTAACATTTTAGTGTTTCTCGTAGACTAAACACTAATCATAAATGAGTTTTAATTAGTTTTAGTAGTAACAGAAAAATGGCAAAATTCCATAATAAAAAAGTATATTTTTACAGCAACCTTTGCTTGATAATCTCTGTATATTTCACAAAAACTAAATGTACTTTAGAGCAGTACAGGCGACATATAATAAAAATTATAGAGTGGGCTTAAGCAGGTCTTTTGGGGGGGTTGCTAATTCTGTCAGGTAGGAAGACAAAGAGCCAGCGCTTAGAAGATTGTCTCAGTAAAAAGAAGAAATGTGTGCTGAGCCTTCTGGAGAGTTAATGTCTGTGAAACCTTGAACTTGAAAAAGTGGCTCCCAACTCAAGAGGACTGGTTAAGCCTGAGGGAGAATGAATGAAGGAGGCTTCTGGCCACCTTGCAGGGAGCTGTGTTGGAAGAGATTGATGGGGCTAGGGGGAATTTGAGCAAAAGAGGCAGGGCCTGAATTATCCATTGGCTGGTGAATGGATAGTCTTACGGCAGGGAAGACAGTCCTGTGGGCAGACAGAGCCCAAGCAGGGTTGTGCGCAGGGGCCTGCACTTAGAGAGGACAACAGACAGGGCTAAGTTACAAGTTTTCATTCTGGAAGAGGGAAAAAGTAAAGCACAAAAAGTACCTCTGCAGCATACTGTTTACACACAGACTAATTTCCTTTATTTCATAGATAAGTACTTGCCTGTTTCCTGATTTTGTCCTTGGAAAATTAAATCTGCTTGCAGAGAACAGTTTCAGGGTGCATATGGCTAACTAAAATAGCTGCATTTAATTTGGACACCAGTCATTTCTTACAGAAAAGAAAACATATTCTTAGGTAATCGTCAGGAGGGAAACTGAGCTATTGGAAATTATTAGGCCAGGAGACTGGGAACTAGGCATAAAAAGRCAAGTCAAAGGAGGTAAGCACAACAACAGGACATGGCCAGAGATTATGGTGGCAATTTTTTTGAGCCAAGGGTTATCAGTAAATCAGTATGTAAGACTGTTAGAGCACAGAAGTAGCACTGACATTGCTCAGAAGCATATTAGCTTCCAGCAATTGCACATATTTCACCAGCCTCCTTCTTGCTTCCTTTATCATTGGCTAGAAAGCCCACTAAAAGCTCAGGGACTTGTGTATGACCAGATTAGAAGGGAGGGGGAGAACATGCAGAGCAGTGAAAACTAAGAGTGAGAGACGTGCCTGTAGGAACATACTAACAATCAGCATCCTGGGCACAGAGAGCAGTACAGAGCAAAAGAGGGAGACAGCATTTAGGGAAAATGCTGGAGCAACTGTGGTTATCCACAGACTTTGAAATAGTGTTTCCAGTATTAACACAAACAGTGAAAATGTAAACTGAAAAGGTAAAATACAGGGGGGAAAAAGCCTAAGGGAGAAAGCATTTGCCGTAGACCACTTTTCATTTTATGATTTGTCTGGGTGTCTTACTGTTTGTTCACTATCACTACTGAATGTAACTCTGCAGTTCTGGATGTTGAAAGGACATAGTCCAGCCACATGGGTGTCAAACCTCTACTGAATAACACTATAAGGCACAATATATTAGACCAAGCATTGTCTTCCTGGAATAGATTTTCTACTTGCAAATGCAATACAAACCTTAGACATTCCTGAGACAACACAGACTTCTAGAATAAGCAAGCGCTGGAAGATAAACTGACCTTTCTTGGCCAGAAAAATTAGGCAAGCAAAACAACAGCATACCCAGCAGCCACTAACAGTGACATAATCTTCCGGGAATGCTTGGCCTCACTGAAAACTTCACTCGCATTATATTGATGCAGATGCTCTGAAACATCTGCGTCTTAGCAGGCATTTTGAAAATAGAGTTGTTTCTGAGAGCCATACTTCTCAGAAAGGACTCTGTTCAGGGTGAGCAGAAACTTTGTACATAATGTGAACAAAGCAGACTAACTGTGCACACGCTGAGGACCTGAGGCATAACCCCAGCACTGGCAGGTCTGACATGTCCCGTGCTGTACCTTCTGCATGTGCATGATTGATCTACGCACAGGAAAAGCCCTTCTCTTCAGGGGTCTGGCAACCTAGCCTGTCAGATTTCCAGAATAGGAATGGGTTATTTTAAAAAGCAACAGAATAACAGCTAGCATAATTAATACAGAAAAACTCTAAAAATTGTTATTGTATAGTATAATAATTGTGGTATAGTATAATAATTAGTAGAGTACCAGAAATAAAGCATTTGGCCGGCCTGCTATGTCACTCATTCCCCTCCACTGAGATACAGACATACTCCAGAAAGTACTGGTCTGCATTTAGTGATATGACAAATCTAATGCCACTACATTGAGGAGTATTTTTGTGCTGGTTATTATAAATTCAGCTTTTATTTCTGTCCCTTCAGGTATTTTCATTTTTGAACTCACTATGCATATGCTCTTCCAGATGCTTAATTCTGCCTTTTTTGTCACCTTTCCCAGATTACAGATATACCTTACATTCACAGGAAAAAAAGGTTTACCTGACTTTTCTGAAGCTGTTTTGCTAATCTTCAGTAGAGTTTTCTTTTTAACAGATTGCCTTCTCCTGATAGGTACTTCGTACAGCTTTTGGCGGCCCGAGCGGAGCAGCATTGTGGAAGTACTTGAGAAATCCTGGTAACCTGAGTTGCCACTGCTTTCCAGTCCTAAAGTATAAGTTAGAATTTGTCACAATAGTTCATATTTCATATCAGAGACATGTTTACAAAGTGTATAATTTTGATTAATAACAGTTGAAGAAAGTGGGATAAACTCAATAAATTCTTGACTGCTTGCATCACCCAAGTCTCCATCTTGAAAGACAAAATGCTGTGTTTCCAATGATGGTAAATCATTGGATTTATCTTAATTTTCAATAAGGTGCAGATTAGCATGCAGAAAAGTTGTGGTACAGGAATGTCTTTTAAAGACATCCTCTTGATAAAATATAATCAGTTTACATGACTTCAGTTCTATTTATTTATTTATGCTTTGCTTTTCATTCAAAGGAAGCTAGCTAGTCTTTGCTAGCTGGATTGAAAAATCATTTTCTTCTTGTCATTATAACTTTCCAAGCATTCATGAAAGATAGAAAATTATGCTAATTTCAACATAGCATGATCAGACTTTCATTAAAGACATGCACTTACACTTACCATACTGTAGTCTTAAACTGAGATTCAGGTAACTTTATCAGTGAATGGGGACCATAGTTTGTAAATTTGAGGAGTATATTAGAATCATTCATGAATACCAGAGGTGACTAAAAAAATTAGTTTCCTACTATAAGCSACTATTCATATTTTCAGGTGATTAGTGTCTTCTTTACAATTTGTGAATTCTTTTTAGGGGAGGAGAGTGCTGTCTTCTAGTCTGTTTCAGTTCTCTGATTCAGAATTTCACATTAAATACTTCTGTGAAATGACAGAAATGAAGGACTTCTCTCACTGGCAATTTTCTTGTTACTGGACTAAGAAGTCTAACTAATGCTCTTTTTCACTGTCTTTAGCTCAGTTTATATAACTGAACATTCATTTCTGACGTTGAAAAGTGAAACATCTTTGTCAGAAAGAATTAACTTATTCTTCCTGTTAAAGAAGTTTTATTTTTCAAATGCATAACACCTTGTAGTGAGTGGTAAAAAGCTGATTCCCTCATCTTGCTGCTGTTGCTTTTCCACTGAGGGCTAAACAAAAGAGAAGACTCTCTGTGGTTTTCTGTCATGTCCTGTCTAGGAGCTGACCTCTGAAAATGCCTAACCCAATAAGGATCTGCAATGTATATGGGCAGGTAACACTAGCCTGTAGACCTTGAAAGACACTAGCGTTCTAGGTATTCAACATTAACAAAGCATCAAGACTTAATCAAATCTAGGGATGCCCAGAAAACAGGCATTTAACCCCTTACAGAACATTTCTAATGAAAACATAAGTTTAGTTTGGCAGCACTTGAACAGAGGATCTGAAGATCCAAATTCTGGATTTTTACACCTAGTGAAGCAGTCAGGGAAGTGGCCCTGGATCTGGCCTTCATTTACTGCAGTTACTAATGCCAGTTTAGGTTGAAGTTAGTCTTAAATGCTTAATGAAATAAAATTTGCTTTTATGGAGAACCAATGTAATAGCACACAAATTGCCTAGATTCAGTCCTGCATCTGTGTTATTTACACCTCACCACCTCTGTAAGAAAAGAAGGAAAATTATTACAAGCTAGGACCCTGAAGAATTCCTGAAGAGGGCAGGGCATTTCTAATTAATTTTCAAAAGCATATTTTTGGACTGGACAAATTCTTAAGAAACTTGGTATTGAGAAAGATAAGAAACTACTCTCGAAACTCTGAAGTACTGTACTTAATTTCAAGTGTTCTGAACTGAGGCTTGTTTGAACAAGCAGACAAGTTTAAACTGGAGGAAATGGAAGATCGTTTACATTAGAATTTCACCTCAGCTCTCTAAAATAAATAAATCTCTCTAGAATAAATAGCAAAGATGCGTTACCAAGCTTCATAGCTGGAACCTCCTTATATGTCCTTTAAGACTGACTGAAATGTAAATGCCCCTCTTCTGATAACCCTTTCCTTTCATGCCATGTGCTTAGATAGGTATCGCCTACTCTTGCTTTTTTATTTTCATGTGTACTTGTTACTGTTTCTTGTGCCCTTACATCTATTTTCTTATTTTTTTTTAACATTTTTTCAAGATCATTTCTTCAGTTTCTTCCTCTCTTCTATTAGATATATGCTGCTTGAGGAGGTTTGGGAAGAACTGTAAATAGTTCTTGGCTAGAGACCTAGTCCACCACTGTGTGTTTTGGAGACTTCAGTCTGTTTTGTTTTGTTTCACATCTGAGCTAAGTACCAGGGAAGCAGATAAGTTGATGTATGGCCATTTAAAATGCTGAARTTGGATATACTTGAGCACATTTGTGGTCAACATCAACAAGCTGACTTTTGGGAATTTGAATAGAGAATTTGAAGAATTTTCCTGCTACATAAACTATATCAATGCACTTCTATGAAGGCAGCACAGAAGGTCTGCTACGTGACTTTTCTTGCCCCCTTACTGATCTCTTTTGTTCTCAGCCATCATTCTTTCTTCCACTTATCCCCACACATGTGATCATAAAAGTAAATTAAATTCAATACCTGAAAACAGGATTTAAAAACTTTGGATTCACTCTAAAAGTAGCATGATCCAAATATTATCTGACACTACACCGGCACATTTATAACACATATCTCAAAGACTTTCTCAAGGGATCAGATGTGTTTTGGGGTTGAAGCTGACAATCTTGCTTGTCAAAGATCATGAAAGTCTGTTACAATTTAACAGTAAATTGAAAGAAATTCTGTTATCCTATAATTAATAAATAATGYGGTTATTTTTTCAGATCATTTAACCTTTAAGAAAGCTACAGGCTCTAAACTAGATATAAGTTCAGATTAAGGAAGAAATTTCAAAAGAAAACTTTAAATTCAGTTGAAAAATCATTACTTGTCAGATTCTAAACAAGCAGTATGGTAAAATCTTCTTAATTTTCCCCTCTTGCTTACCTTATTGTGCCAGCTATTGCCTCAGTTGGAATACTTCTACTCAGCAGAGTACTGGAAGCAGCTCTGTTACAACCAATTTATTGCCTGAACATATGGCAGGCAGCCAAACCTCTGAATAGAAGAAAAGCCTGACATGGACCTAGTCTTTTTACCAAGTGAAAATTTGTTTCAGATCTCTTCATCCACTCATTGATATCTATATTTTTGTGGTTCTGACTGGTGACAGAATTCTGTGAATGCTGGAAGTATCAAAAACAAACTTTTTAACTTTTATTTCTCTAAGTTGCCATAGAAGCTGTCTTCCCTGGAATTGTATGCAAATTTTTAGCCAGTATTTCTGTGTAGTCCCTGACTCTCCATGAATATCAGGATGATATTTTATGTCATCGATATGCTGGAGGAGACTTGTTAGATTATTCCACAGTCATTTCTTAAATAAGGCCTCTTACGCTTCCTTCCAAGGATGTTTAACGGGCATATGCTGCGTTTATGGAAATATAGACAGACTAAAACTCAGAGTGTAGCCTCAGTTGCAAAGAGCTCAAAACAGGTTAACTGCTTAAACATTTACCCGTTATTTGAATGGGCTTTGCAGCCTATACTGTGCTCCAACTGCAATAGCTGGACTGCTTCTGTTATGTGAGCCAAATCGATTAAAGCACATGTGCTGTATCTCTTTGCCCATAAGGCACAGATAACACTTTCATCATACAAGGATCAGTTTTTTCATTCTTCACATTTGGCACATTCATTTGGCTTTATCTTTCTGCCTATCTGCCTTCCTATCCCTCCACTCACCTCTCTCTTCACACACATTAAATTTCTTTTAATAGGTGAACCTTGAATATTATGTTTAAAGGAATGAACCAGGCTTTTACATAACTTGATAAAATGATGAAACCTCTCTAAAAACAATTACACCTTTCTTTTTGCCAGAGCTTTCTTACAATCAAGATTTAGCAAATTTGAATGGAGCTATTGCTTTTACCTACCGTTTGTATCTTATGTCAAGAAAGCTTTATATATTACCTATATTTGGTTTAGAAAATGTCCTTTTTAGTTCGTTAAGCCCTCACTGGGCTCTATGGAAGCATCTGAATAGGAAGACTCTGTTAGGAGATACACTTATAACTGACAAAGCAATGAGAAACATTGAAATCTCAAGTCTCTGGCTAGTACTCAAGCAGGTAGAAAAATGTAGGCGTGTTTCAACATGTCATATGACAGACAACAGTCATTTCAGCACAGGAGAAACACAATGGAAAATGTATGACAGAGCAAAAAACTTTTTTTTTATTTCAATATAGTTCTTCAGAGGCTACATGGGGGCCAGATCTGATAAAACTGCAGCAGAGAAGTTGTTGGTAAAGAGTCGATGGATCCAGTTTGCAAGGTGTAGACTGTACGTCATGTGAACAACTCTTACAGGCTGTATCTGAATTTGGGCCATAAGGTAGCAACCCACGTTTAAGTGTACTGTTTTACAGTGATCACTACAGCCACAGAACAGAAAAAATTTGATTTTACAAAACATATTACATGAACATTATAATGCGCTACACTGACACTACTGTAGAATAGCTAATAACACACACCATTAGTGGCCACAAAAGTCACAGTAATTGATACAAGTAGATTAAAGCCATGTAAATCCTGAAGACACATCAAAGACACAGCTGATTTCCATCTTAACCTTCACAGTAGATTGTAAAGTACATTTTTATTTGGCTGTAATTAGCTACGTCATTTAGCATTTCTAAATCTGAAGAGTTTTTCTAAATTCAAATCAGCAGATGTTTTCAACAATAAATGGAGCTTTTAGTTTAATGACAGATGAATAATGAAATAATTTCCCTGGACAATATAGATCAGGAAATGAATTCTGCATAAAAAAACTGGGGAAAAAAAGTTAAGTTTACAGCAAAGATTACAAAACAGAAAATGTGAGCAGAGTACAATTATGGGAATGCTGGAGTATTGGGAATATCAAGTTTCCCTGAATATTTGTTTTCCTGACTTGACTCACTGAAATAAGTTGCGAAAATGATGATGTGYGTGCTGTTGTCTTCACAGACAATAAAAGAAAGACCATAGTGTATCCAAAGCACACTTTTTTCCACAAAATATGTGAAACCTGAAGAGCTTGTTGAAGTCAACAAATAAAATTAACAACTTGGAAGCAACTGAGAAGCTGTTCAAGTTTCATGGGTAAATATCTAAGATTATGTTCTTTAAAAGTGGGTGGCATATAATTTCCTCCATGTTGCAGTATCAAAGTAAGCCTCATTTTAAAAAACTGTGATGCTTACCTATCCTCACTAAAGCTAAGAGTAGCCTAGTACAGTAATAAGATGCAGTTGTTTAGCCATTGCAATTGCTATTTTCAAGAGTTCTATTTTCAAGAGTTTCAAGAGTTTTCCCTTTCCCTCTTCCCCCTCCCTTCTCTTCCCTCTCTCTCTCATCTTCTCCCTGTTTGTCTTTGAACTTGTCTTACCATACTTTCTGCATCACAACAGTTACAATATTAGGTCTAGTCCACGACTGGACACGTTTTCAAATTTTTCCCATAATTAAAGATGAAATACCCACATTCAAATTAACATCTCTTATTAAGTTATTATTAAAGGACCTAGTTAATCCCACACACTCAGAACTAGAAAACAGTTTATATTGAGGAAAACTTCAACAAAATTCTTTTAAACTTTGTTTCAGTATAGTTATTAGTGTCTAAATTATTTGTATTATATAGTCTTTTTAAACAAAGCTCTTGTAAAAGCCTGTTAAAAACTTATCATTCTTGCTTATGTTATTATGCCAGGTAACATTTAGCTTTGTACTGATCCCAATAGAGTGGCAGAAACAGCTCAGCCTGAGCTACATCTACAAGATAGAGTGAGATGTAGGATGATGGCATGGAAACTAACAAAGAAAACAACTACCTATTGTTTGGTAGGCACAGACTCCAATACTCCTTTTTCTAAGATAAAAGGATAATCTTCTGCAGAAAATCAATATTCTTTGCAGCAGTGACCAGAAAAGAAGGAAACAATTTCCTGGTATCAGATGCTATTGTTTGAATAATATACAGCATAAAATAAATACCAACAATTACGTTTTACCAGTCAGCTCATTTGCAAAGAATGTCCAAGAGACCTAGTTCAAACAGTTATAAAATTGGGGCATAGACAATGGCCTGTACCAGGAAAAAGATCAGATATAAAAACTTAATTCTAATTTTCACTCTGGTGTACTGCCAACTTTATGCAGGAGACAAGTTTGATCACAAATAGTACCATCCTAGAGAAAGCCTATTGTAAACATTTTCAGTAAAAATGATTGAAAACATTCAATTTGATGTGAAAGACAGGACTTTCAGATTTTGGAGATGTCAGATATAAAATACTGGCTATAGTTTTGGCTGTGGAGTTTCTCACCTAAAATCTGGTCATTTACTATTAGAGAATATGGATTAAATTATTATGTAATATTTTCATTATACCAGGATGCATATTAATATTTGTATCAGAAATTCCTGTTTTTCTTCAATTTGAGGTCTTTTTCCCCCCAAAGACATTAAGACGGACCCTAATTTTAATATATTTAGCACCTTACTGAAACAAACTGACATAACAAGTCTATCAATATGTTTTCTCTTGAAAAGAATAGAGCTTTTCTAATATTCTGAGAACATTTTAACATGAGCATATAGCAAGCAACTTTACCTTATTTCACATCCTGTTCACATGGCATGCTAAAGACATATATAGGACTAAATTGAGTCTACAGTAGCCTATTTCCCCTATTACTTTCAAACAATCATTAACTAATTCTATTTTACTGTATAATGAAGTTTTCATTCCACTTGAAATTGCAGGTGCTGAGGAAAATTTCTAAGTGTTGCTGTACACAACTGAAGACTAATGACACAGTAATACTTATGCTGACCACTGCTGCCAAGGCTACCCATTTTTAAGAAACCTCTGTTCTTAAAAACACATACTAAAAAGTGGGTGAAAATATGTATAAAAGGAAGCCATTTCTGCCCCAAATGCTATTTTACCATTTTTTAATACTACTCAGAGTCTACACTGCTCATACTGAATGTTACTATAATTGTTTTTCACTCATTATAGGTTACATCATTTTGGATGCTTCCAAGAACTGTAAAAATGTGAAGTCTCTTGAACTTGAGGCCACAAAAGCTGCGCTCTCTTAATTCTCTAGGGGGGGGACAGAGGTCCACAGGTGGGGTCAGGTATAAGTGTTCCACTGCACAGTTATATGCTGCAGTCCATATATCAGTGTTGTAAGCCATGAAATTTCATTGCATATTGAGAAAAACCTAGAGGGAGTCAGGACACCTCCTCAGACTACAACAGATTCTTTGTCTTAAGGGCACAATTGAGTTGCATTAAGTCTGGCTTTAGCCCTTCTGTTCCAAAGGAGAGTAGCGTTAACTCAAAAAGAAGATGGGAGTGACACAGTATAAAGGGGTATTTCAGAAGTTCATGCCTTCATATTAAAAATTACATGAACGGAAGCCATGATGTATCTTTAAAAGGAGACCAATTCTTATCTTTTAGTTGAGTTCTCTTGATTTCAAAGAGGATTTTCAATGAAAAGCAATGAAGAATTATCCTCAGTAGAGGAGGATCCATTTAGGAAACATTTAAACAAACTGGACCTACAGAAGCCCATGGGACCTGATGGCATGCACCCATGAGTGTGAGGGACCTGGCAGATGCCACTGTGAAGCCATTCTCAATTAGCTCTGACAGGCTGTGACGATCAGGAGAGGTTCCTGAGAACTGGAAGAAAGCAAGTGTCTCTCCTGTGCTCAAAAAGGGCAAGAAAAGAAGATCCAGGGAACAATAAGCTGATCAGCTTCACCTCAATCCCTGGAAAGGTGATGGAGCAACTAATCCTGGATACCATTTCCAAACATATGAAGGACAAGAAGGTGACTGGGAGCAGTCAGCATGGATTTGTGAAGGGGAAATCAGGGTTAACCAACCTGATAGTCGCCTAAAATGAGATGACTGGCTGGATGGATGAGGGGGGAACAGTGGATGTTGTTCACCTTGACTTTGGTAAGGCTCTTGACATAGACAAGCTAATTAAGTACAGACTAAATACATGGACAGTGAGGTGGACTGAAAACTGGCTGAACTGCTGGTCTCAGAAGGTTGTGATCAGTGGCATAAAGTCCAGCTGGAGGCCAGTCAATGGTGGTGTCCCCCAAGCATTGATACTGGATCCAGTACTTTTTAACCTCTTCATTTATGACCTGGATGATGGGACCAAATGCACCCTCAGCAAGTTTCACAGAATCACAGAATGGTTGAGGTGGGAAGGGGCTTCTGGAAATCATCTAGTTCAACCCCCCTGCTCAAGAAGGGTCACCTAGAGCACACTGCCCAGGACCCTATCCAGATGGCTTTTGAATATCTCCAAGGAAGGAGACTCCACAACCTCTCTGGGCAACCTGTTCCAGTGCTCTGTCACCCTCACAATAAAGAAGTTTTTCCTTAGGTTCAGATGGACCTTCCTATGTTTCAGTTTGTGCCTTTTGCCTCTAGACCTATTGCTGAGCGCCACTGAAAAGAGTCTGGCTCCAACCTCTTTACAACCTCCCTTCAGATACTTATACACATTGATAAGATCCCTCCTCAGCCATCTCTTCTCCAGGCTGGACAGACCCAGCTCTCGCAGCCTTTCCTCACAGGAGAGCTGCTTCAGTCCCTTCAACACCTTAGTAGCCCTTTGCTGGACTCACTCCAGTAGTTCCGTGTCTCTCTCATATTGGGGAGCCCAGAACTGCACCTAGCACTCCAGATGTGGCCTCACCAGGGCTGAGTGGAGGGGGAGGATCACCTCCCTCCATATGTTGGCAATTCTCTTCCTAATGCATTCCAGGATAGCATTGGCCTTCTTGGCCACAAGGGCACATTGCTGGCTCATGGTCAACTTSTTGYCCACCAGSACTCCCAGRTCCTTCTYCRCAGAGYTGCTTTCCAGCAGGTCAGCCCCCAGCGTGTACTGCTGCATGGGGTTGTTCCTCCCCAGGGGCAGGACCCTGCACTTCCCTTTGCTGAAAGAGGCAGATGTTTCTGAGTGGTATCCCATGAAAGAATGAAAGGCATAAATTGAAACACAGAAAATTCCACTTAAACCTCAGAAGGTGATCCAGCCCTGGAACAGGTTGCCAGGAGAGGCTGTGGAGACTCCATCCTTGGAGATATTCAAAAGCTGACTGGACATGGCCCTGAGCAACCTGCTGTTGTTGACCCTGCTCTGAGCATGAAGGGAGGTGAGGGTTGGACTGGAGACCTCCAAAGATCCCTTCCAATTCTGAACTATCCTGTAATTCTGTGAAATTATTATTCCAAAAAGTTATAAATTATTTACACTACAGAACTATATTTCAGTTTTTCTAAATCTCCTGTTTGGAAGTAGTTGGGGGGTTTTCTCTGGATAGATGGAGTCAAAACAGCTATCAAGCTGAGATGCAGTCAGATAAGAATGAAGATTGTTTGATTTTAAACAAATTTTACAGGTATCTTCCTATAGCTTTTGTGAAAACACTCAAGAACTCAAGAGTCAATATTTGAAGTTATTCAAACAAAGGGATCATCCTTTAAGTTTATATCTTTTAAGTATTGCCCAGTCTGAACACCATTCGAACTATTCTTCACTGCTGGAATGGTACAGTAGGGATGGTATCATCCTATATTTGTGTTCAAAGTGTAGGTTTTGAACTGACTAGACACTGTCAAGGCTTCTTTTATGTATCACCAGCCTACAGATAGACACAATGAGATACAATACATACTGTATAATTTTTGATTTTGTGAACGTGTTGGGAAGAGTTCTCTTTTCTTCTGTCTGAAGCAGACATTCATATTTGAGTGACTGTGCAGTTTTAATCTTGGTCCATATGTGATACATCTTCTCAGGTTACTGTAGAATATGGTCTTTATGATTAATGATTACATAGGAACTGAACTGGCAGTGAATAGAGCAAATTTTTTATTCACTACACTTGTTCATTTCAATAAGCTCAGAATTCACTGCCATTCACTCCTAGGAGATAGGAGAACATGTCAGAAACCAGTGAGAAATAAAAGCACTATATTAATGTGCAATAGTCTGCTGGAGACACATTTGAACTTGAGCTTCCTCTATCTGCAGTCCCCTTTATTTCTGCATCTGTCAATTGATATCTTTGAAAAATTGCCTCTTTCTGCACTTTTAATGTCCAGATCTAGCCTCTCTCAAAATCTGTCTTTGCTATTAATATTATATATTGGTATTTTTCCTCCACTCTTCTGTGATGAAAAAGGGAAATATTTACAATTTCTATAATAGTAGAACAATGAAAAACAATTACAGAACTGCAATTAGACATTGAAATGTATGACTGCAAAAACTTCCATTTAAATAAATAATAGTAAGTTTGTGTGAGGCAACTTTCTTGTGTTGCACAACTACAGACAAAAGATTCAGAATATACGTTATTAGGGATGACTGTTAATAAATTCCTTTTAGTCTGGTTTTCTAAGGAAATGAGGCTTATGCAATTGTGCTGTCTGTCTGTATTTCCTCTCCAGTAACTTTTGAACCTGCTGGATAATTTTGGCCACATCTGGTGAGGGCACAAAAGAAGGAGGAAGCTTGGTGGAAAAAACATACTTTCTTTGAAGTTTTGTGAAAATCAGCAGCTGAATAGAAGAGAAAGATTGAAATGCCTTGCTAAATGAAAAACTTAAGCCTGACCTCAACAGGTTTTCTTTTTGGCCGAGGAGCTAGTCATTTAACCTGTTTGTACTGCCTAGCCATCTGTCACAGGTGACACAGAGTAAATGACAACCTACAGTGGATCTGAATACTGGAATATTTAAGAACCAAAGAGACTGGAGCTTTTACCCTACCTGATTACCTCACACACTCACTCACTCACTTGCCTGCAGCGTTACGTTCACTAGGTCTGGACTTTCCTTCCCCACAGAGAGGTCTCTGCCCATCTGGGATAGTCAGGCAAAAAGCTGGGTCAGTTCCTGCTGTGTTGCTGTCACAGCTACTGGCCTTGGGAGTTACTGACCAGGGTCCCTGAACACAGCCAGCGTTTGCGTCCATGCAGCTCCCCAATCTCCAGTATCTTCCCCCATTTCCAGGATCTTTCTTCCAGCCAGGATCTCTACCATCTTCTTTCCCAGCCCCATTCTTCTCTCTGAGACCACTTTTCACAAACTCTTCTTTTTGGCACCAGCTGTTATTTCCAGGTCCCAAAGTCCCTGGTTTTCTAAATCTAAATAGTCTATGTGTGGAAGCACAATGTGTGAACCACCTCCTAGTCAGTGGGTCTGTCTCTTTATTAGTTAGAGGACTCAGAAGGTGTTATCAAAATTTATAACCAGCCCATACCAGCTGCTTGTGACTAGCAGACTTGGGCTTGAGAGTTCAGAGGTTTAATTTCTGACATTCACCCCCCATACACACATACACCCAGTTATCTGCTGCCTTTTAGGGTTCACAGTTTAACCTATTTTTTTTCACCTATGACACTAGCCAGGATGTATGTAGCTGAACAGCACTGAGCTTGCCTCTAACCTTGCTGTTAATGAAGACAGAGGTGGGAATGAGGGAAGTTTTAAGGATGTGTGAGCAAACCAAAGATACTGTGGCAGTGTAGCTTCACACTATGCATCAGTACAGACCATCAAATCATTGGTAACCAGATGAGATTAACTGTGCAGCTCAAGAGCCAATGTTAGAGTTATGTGTCTGTTATGCCTGTCAGGTGGCAGGTGACAAAATTTAGTTGACAAAAAGTAACTTCAATGCAGCATTGTGGAAAAAAGTAGCTGGCACTAGGTAATTGAATTATAAAACATAGTAATCAGAAAAAAAAAAAAATTTTAGACTTTTAGAATAGAATAAAGATGACAAATTCCGTCACACTGCTGTTCAGGAAGAGCCTGGTTTAGCAGTCTAAACAGAAGTAGCTAGCTCATTGAGGGGACATTAGTAGCAATCTGGAATCAAGAAAAAAACATTTGAATTTGTTCAAATGTTTTACTTTAGTTCTGAAAAAAGACCATAACACATTTTTTGAGTCATAACACTTCATATTAATAAGAAACTAAATATTTATTTCTGCTCTTTGTTTGCTAGATAATGGATTTTTGATGCATTAGAATACACTGTAAAATTCTAATCACTTCTTATTCTTAGGCTTTAAGTTTAAGCCCTCAAGAAAAGTCTTATTTTAAGGAGAACTGCTGTTTTTCAGAACTATTTACTGCTCTGTACTGTTTTGGGTACAAAACAGCTTACAGTTTTGTGAACTCAATGTCTTTAACATGTAAAATTCAAGGATGGTTTCTCTGTTTTCTGTCAGCTTATATAACTAATTTGCAATGAGGACAGCATTAGCAATAAAAAGTAGAACTGTCCCCACAAATGGAGAGATCTAAATAATGGTGGTGGGATGTGTGAGAGGATGAAAGGATCAGGAGAATTCATATGGAACATTTCAAAGACTGCTTGTTTTCTTCTCTTGCCAGAGGCCCTGTTCCTTAAGAATAATAAAACAGCACTAATAAAACAGAAACTTCATATGGCAGACACCAAAAAGAAAAGAACTTGGCCAGTGCTTTTGGAGTTTGGTGTTGTTTTTATTTACAGTTAGTTTATAGCACATAAGGAATACGTAGTTTGGGGGCACAGAGTTTGGCTGTTTCTGCTGGCAACGCTAGTTCAGTCACCCCACAGAGGGGTACAAGGGAGAGCCTGGTGTGGGCTGCTCAGATATGTCACCGTGCGGGTCATCAGTAGCAGAAAACTGAATCCGCGACCTCTGGGTTTAATGCATGATCTGAAAGATGCAGAACCGAGGCAAYAGCAAGCTAATCAGTCACTATTTATGACTATTTATGACACAGGAGGAGAAGACAATGATGCTGAGTGGATGTGTGCTACATAAAGAGCATTTTTTTCTGATATGTAGAGCATAACTTAAAGTTGAAGGTGAGGTATATTTTTTCATCTTCTTTTACTGCTAGAGAAGCAAGCAGATAACATTATTTTATGGTTCATGTAAAGGGAATACAGGGAAAGAAATATATACATTTATTCTTCTCCTTAACCAATGTTTCTGTTCTGCTGCTGCAGAAATTAGTCTTTTTTCTTCATCCCACACCCTGACACAGGCAGCTTCTGACCTGCAGCACTCAAATCTCCCAGCGTACTCATACACATATTATAATATGTGCCAGCCTAATGATTCTTTCACTGTGGTGGAACAGTGTTTCCTTCCTTTATAAAAATGCTATAGTTCTTTAAAAAGGTTAGAACAGATTACAACAGGAATTAGAGGGCTTTTCGATTCAGGAAGCTTCAAATAGCTTTTGGAAAATATTTCAAACAGTTTCTGAGAATTATGTATAATTTGTGAGTACATGTATATAATCTGTTATTAAAGATAGACAGTGGCAGCAAGGAAATTAGGGACTTAACACTTTTTTTTKCCTTGTTTATCTTACTCTTGTCTGATATTTGTAGCCATTAGATGTTCATTTATAGTCTAATAATACTGATTTCAATTTGAGAGTTAATGTAAAAGGCAGAGTATATATATCAGGTTAGGGCATACTACAGAAACATTATAATAATACCCAAACCAATTTTCAGGAAGTGTCCTGATTTCTAAAGAGACTTAATACGTGCATAGTCAGTGGGTGTCTGTAGAAATTATAGGTGGTTTCAAAGTCAGCCTAAAATACTCTCCTAACTTCAGAACCCTGAATTTGACCTACGCAATCTGCTAAATTTCCCTCACAAAACTGTATCCGAGACAGGGGATACTGGTCACATCTGACAGTCCCCTCTATTCCTTTGCAAGATTATCCTATCCTCTGTGAATTGTATATGGAAGATTATTCTTACCCAGCCGTATCTACCCATTTCTCCCCTAGGATGTACCATTAGCTGCTTAATATTTGTGGATAACAAACCTTACACACTGTGGATAACATTATCACTGCAAAATGTCTTGCCATTTTTGTGACAACCTGAAGGCAGAGGTGCATTTAGTGTTATATTCTGTCTTCGAGAAGATCATGCAGATCCACACTTGTGATTACTTACAGTTAAAARATGTAAATCTATGTGATGCTATTTTACAAAAATTGTCTATCAAATTCAGATATATGAATTTACAGAACCTACGGAAAGAGGTTAGTATAAGGCTTATTAGAGAGACTAGTATAAGGCTTAATCAAGTGTTAAGTTCATCAACTATATTTATTCTGAACTATATTTGTTCTAATATGTAGTTACTATTATAAATAATGTATATAAATAATGTATAATGTAAATAATGTACAAATAATGTGGCAAAACACAACTCCATTTTACCTCTTATATATTGTCTAGGGTATTTGTTTGCTTGTTTTTGTACTTGTAGTTATATCCTCGTTACATCGAAACAGAGTTCTGTCTCTGACTTAAAGTAGAGCCAGGGTATGGTTTTTATGCAACAGTGCAATCATGTGGCAAAACTTAGAAAGTGCGTACATAGTATATTTCTGTATTAGCTCAATGCAATGTATTTTTTTCAATACAGAAGACAAAATAACACATTCAAACTATTATATGTAGATACTATAATTCTGTTCTCCAGTATAATCCACCTTAGACACTTTTCTTATCATTCTTTTATCCTTCTTTGTTTGCATACTTAGAAAAATATCCTCTTTCAAATAGTTTTGGTGAGACAAGTCAGGGTTTCAAACAGAGAATATTATCTTGTTTTGTGATGTCTGTTTCTTCAGTATGACTTCATTCTTTGCTGTAAACTTAATTTCAGAGTGTAATCTTGATATTTTTATTGCATTTATCACCACAGACTACACATCTATTTTTCTAACAGGGACCTGACTATAGCTAAGATGCTATCAAAGAACAATCTGGGAATACCACTTCTTACGGCTTCTCAGCTACTGGCCAATGAACTGTATTCAGAAGTCTGACTATAAATTCTCATAGCCTGAAGGCAAGACCAGATGTGTAGCTAGAAGTAATAATTTTTATCAGAGTACCTGGTAATGTTGATTAAAGTATAAATGAGCTTCGAGGCACACAAGTCCCTCTTCAAGTCTGACAAAGAAATGGCAAACTTGAAAGCTAAACACACACTGAAAACAATGGCTCTTATTTAATTAGGAACATGCAATATAACCATCTGCAATATCTCATTCCTGACTCTCGAGGGAGGCCTACAAAACCTTAAAGAGATAAGCATCGGAACTAAAAGTCATAACTTGTTGGAATACCAAAAAAAGATACTGGAAAATAGATACTGGTTTTGTAGCATGTTACAACCTCTCTCCCTGTCACTAACTTGCATATCCCAGAGACTACGAATTCTTTTTCTTTCATTAAGAAGACAATCGTCTGAAGGAAATGATAGCAGGCACCTGTAGACAGAGAGTTTTTAGTCAGTTGGGGAGATGACAAATGGTTAGCTGATACAAGTCAGATAAAGTTTACTCTTGCCATTTCTACTCTTGTTTGTGTTTCAGGAGGAAAGAGGCCCTCTGGAGCACACCTTCCACAATTACGACAATCACAAGTGGGTGGAGATCTGTACAATGACAGGGAACAGCAGCAGTGGCTGCTCTTCAAATGAAGGCGAGCCAGGAGCTGAGGATGACAGCAAGGCAGGCAGGGCAGAGCTCTCACTTGACAAGGGGTGCAGTCCCACAGTACCCAAACAAGCAGAACAGAGCAGAACAGTGACCTGTTAACAGTAACAGGTTCAGTGAACAGCCCAGAGATCACCAGAGTCACTAACAGTGAGGAGGTAGGTCCAGGTCAAGATGGAAAGTCAAGTCAGCAAGGCAAGGTCAGGATCAGCCCAGTAAAAGGCCTGGCATGCCTACAGCATAGCTCAGGCAGGGACGAAGGGTTATGGCATGAACTTAAATGCAGTTTGGCCATTGCCTTTTGTAATCTAACTACAGCTGACTCCTACCACTCAGTGGGCAGTGAGGTCAGACAGAGGAAGTCTGTCATCAGAGTAACCAGAGCGAACTGCATTCAGGAACATCCTGTTTTTTCAAATGACTGTGTCATCACCTTTGCTGAAAAGAGCTTCTCTAAACCATAGATCGTAGCTGGCTCTCACATACCAGTCTGCTGCCCATTCCACGTAAGATGTTTTAAAAAAAGAAGACTACTGCTCTATTTCAGTGCTATGAAACACTGGGCCTCCTCCTGGATATTAGCTATGCAGGATGGCTACACACTGCCCCATGCCTTCTGGATCTCGTGTTCCTTAGTCGTATGTTGGTGGCATGACATTGATTACAAGCATATATATATGTAAACATGCACACCAGATGTTCCATTCATGGGGCTCTTCAAGCACAACCATAGCTACAGGTGCTGCAAAGAGTGTGTTCAAGCACTATCGAAAGACTACCTAGATGTCAGCATTCTGGATGACATTTATTATCACTACCTGTAGCATACTTACTGAGGCTGGGGAAATCATTTCACCCGGATTCCAGTCTTACAGATTTGTCTTACAGATGCATTCACACAATACAAAGCCATTGGAAAGCATCGGTATGGTGTTTTCTAAGAGGAATTGTATATTTGTGAGACCATATATGCCCTCACTCTCTGGCAGAGAATTGCACTATGCTTGTAAGTCACAAAGCCAAGGGTTGCACAGCTGCAAGTGTTGCTCCCTTAAAGACTCTCTTAAAGACTCTTAAAGCTTTTCTTTCATCTCATGTTAGGGCTATAACTTCCTCTCTCCTCCCACAGTAGTTGTCCGGTCTGCCTGAAATTGGCTACTACCTGTGGTCTTGCAAAGCTCTTCCTCTGACTAACAGATTTCTTGCCAAGTGTCTGGCTCTCTGTAGGGCCCTCAGTAGTGAGACTGTATAACCAGCACTCAGGACAACTCAGTGGGGCTGGATGCAGGAGGAAAGGGACTAGGACACAGACATGCACCATCCTCAAGAAAGAAAAAACTTATTTTGCAGATTATTAGAGAGCTAGTGCTCCCTAATCCAAGGCAGTGCCTGAGTGTACTGTGGGAGGAGGCCCAAGAGACCTGCCAGGACTATTCCAATCTGATTGACTGATCAGCACAAGATACTGAGTGTGGCTGGCAGCTCAGAACCTGGCCATTCAATAGTCACAAAGCTGCTGCAAAGGCTGTCAGTCCAAACTATTTAATTTGTGAGCCAGAAATTCCCAGCGTAACACAGCTAGCTGCAAGAAGCCCTCTACCACTTCTGGCCCTCTGATGATGCCTCTTCACAAGCAGCTTGGATGCAGACTCATAATTAGATATGCTGAGGACTGTTATCAAGATAAGCCTGTGGAGAAGACACAAGACAAAACCATTCTCTCCTACAATTTGGAGACATGCTGCAGCCTCCGTTCCATTACTAAACCCTGCATCCTAAGGTGTCTGATCTCATTCCTTCAGAGTCTGCTTTTCAAGAGGAGGTTTTGGAGGATAATATTGGATAGCTATAGTATCACCTTCAGTGATACTATCAGTAATTAAGGGAGATGGGGAGATGGGGATGACTTTGGGGACAAACCTTAGTGCATAGGTTGTACTGGGGCCCTTCATAGATTATATTTGGAAAAAGGGGCTAGAGGGAAATAGGCTGGATTGTGCCATGTGTAGTTGGGGAGAACTAGGGGAGAGCTAAAACACTGTGGTATCACAGAATCACAGAATGGTTGAGGTTGGAAGAGATCTCTGGAAACCATCCAGTCAAAACCCCCCGCTCAAGCAGGGTCACCTAGAGCACCTTGCACAGGATCGCATCCAGGTGGGTTTTCAATATCTCCAGAGAAGGAGACTCTGCAACCTCTCTGGGCAACCTGTTCCAGTGCTCTGTCACCCTCACAGTGAAGAAGTTTTTTCTCATGTTCAGATGGATCTTCCTGTGTTTCAGGTTGTGCCCATTGCCTCTTGTGCTGTTGCTGGGCACCACTGAAAAGAGTCTGGCCCCATCCTCTTGACACCCTCCCTTCAGATATTTGTGTACATTGATAAGATCCCCTCTCAGCCTTCTCTTCTCCAGGCTGAACAGGCCCAGCCCTCGCAGCCTTTCCTCATAGGAGACATGCTCCAGTCCTTTCATCATCTTCGTAACCCTTCACTGGACCCTCTCCAGTAGTTCCATGTCTCTCTTGTACTGGGGAGCCCAGAACTGGACACAGTACTCCAGATGCAGCCTCCCCAGGGCTGAGTAGAGGGGAAGGATCACCTCCCTCGACCTGCTGGCAACACTCTTCCTAATGCAGCCCAAGATACCATTGGCCTTCTTGGCCACAATGTTCTTGGTATTTTCTAATTTCACAATGAACAGCACTTTCACTAATCTTTTGGGTCCCATTCTGTCCTGTAGCTATAACCATGGAAACCATAGCACTGTGAACTGGGTACCACTCCCATGGCCCCTGCTGAGATCACATCTAGGAAAACAGCTTGACAGAAGCATTGATGAAAGCTGTCTGCAACGAAACAAGGATGAATGGAGGGAAATTTCTTCATGTCCTTAGAATGAGAAAGTGCCATAATGGTAGGGGAATGGCATATTTCTTCATGTCACAAAGTCTGATTGATTCCTATCAACACAGTGTCATGAACAAGGGCTCCRGAGCGATCTCTTACCTTGCAGAAAGGACAAGAATGCTCAAAAGGTCTAGAGGGCTGATTAAAGTAGATGTTCCTGAACTTTTTCATTCTTTTTCTTGCAYTGATTGTCTCTACCTTAATGAGGTACCCTGAGCTCTTCACAGAATTGTGGATGTTGAAGGGGATTAGCTCAAAACTGCACACAAAGACAAATCTCCCCAGATACTGGGGAATTCTCTGGAGCCCAGGTAGGTGATTTTCCCCTGTACATCGCTGCTGCTTTTTGCAGTGGTGAGTGGAACAGGAGGGTACATAAGGGCAAAGTTGGAAAACCTGCAGGTGTACTCCCTAGGATGGTTCCATGTTTCTGCTTACTACTTGTTTCCCTTCAGAAAATGGTAACATTTCAGGTAAGTACAACTTTTGCATTACTTGTTCAGTGTAACCACTGAGCCTCTTGAACAAGACACCTTCACATTTGGCCAAACTGTTATCTACGTGTCGTCTGCAAGAACGCCTGTCTGTCCATAATACAAGAGAGAAGCCACATTTATGCTTCAGTATTACGGTTTGGTGCATCTATCACACACCACACTTTGACAACTGTGCCTAACGCAAAAGAGGAGATCCCTGTGCCGTGCGCCGTCCCCGCGCCCGTTACACTACACGACCTTTCCACACAACGGCCCCCTCGCCCTCTCCCCGCCGCCCGCCCACAACGCCCCGCACCGCGCACGCGCGGCAACGGCCACCGCCCCCTCCCCCTTCGCCGGCGGCGCAGGCGCCCTCAGCCTCACGCGCGGGCCGCCAGCGGGGCGCCCTCTGATGACGCCACGCACCTGGCGTCCAAAACCACCACGGCGCCGGCGCCGGCGCCGCGGGCGCGTGCGCATGCGCGCTAGGTGAGGCACCCCGTCCCTTTCTCTGGCCCTTCTCCCAGGCCGCCGGGGGCCGGGCCGACCGCCGGCCTCCCTCCCCGCCCCGCCGCTTGCCGTTAACTGACAGCGCCGCCCCCTCCCCCGCCGCCGCCTCACGCGCGGGCCGCCAGCGGGGCGCCCTCTG
>NW_020450883.1:503231-520474 GCF_003343035.1 Apteryx rowi | reverse complement strand
CGCCGCGCAGGGCGGAGGAGCGAGGCGGTGCGGGAGGCGCGAGCCCCTGGGAACAGAGCCTGAGCCCCGAGCTGCAGCAGGGCTACCGCATCCTCCGCGAGTTTCTGCTGGAGAAGCACCGGCCTCTGACAGCACCTTTCCTGAAGCCGCTCGCAGATCAGGCATCCGTCGGGGACGAAGCAGGAGCTGGCTCCCTGTCAGGTCGCAGCAGCAGTCACTCCTTTCAGCGCTCACCCGCTGGAATGTGGCTGCTGAAGATGGAAGAGAAATTTTCCAGCGGGCAGTACGCAGGGATAACGGATTTCGTGGCTGACTTCCGGCTGATGCTGGAGACATGTTACCGGCTGCACGGTGTGGATCACTGGCTCTCCAAACAGGCCCAGAAACTGGAGATGATGCTGGAACAGAAGCTGGCACTGCTGTCCCGGTAGGTGTAGCAAACTCTGCACTTGCTCTGGCAGGTGCCTTTTACATAAAGGGAAGAAGGAAGGTATATTTATTTGTGCAGTTTTAGAGTGTTTGTTTGCTTCTTCTGAGAATCATTCAAATCTTATTTTTAACTTAAAATTTTTTGGAGGTGCCAAGGAGGTAATGAAAACATCAAAATGCAAAATAGTGCTCAGTGTTTCCTTGCTAAGGATTTTATTTCTGATAGAATCACAGACTTCTTAAGGTTGACAGGGATCTCTGGAGCAGGGATCTCTGGAGATCATCTCGTCCAACACCACTCCCCAGGCAGGGTCATCTACAGCAGGTTGTCCAAGACCATATCCAGTCAGGTTTTGAGTAGRATGGAGACTCCACAGCCTCACTGGGCAGCCTGTTCCAGTGTTCAACCGCTCTCACAGTGAAGAATGCTTTTTTTATATTCAAACAGAATTTCCTGTGTTTTMATTTGTKCCAATTGCCTTTAATCCTGTCACTGGTCATGACTGGGAAGAGTCCGGCTTTGTCTTCTTTACACCCTCCCCTCAGATATTTATGCACATTGATCAGATCCCCCTTGAGCCTTCTCTTTTCCAGGCTAAGCAGTCCCAGCTCTTGCAGCCTCCCCTCCTATGAGAGATGCTCCAGTGCTTTGATCATCTTCATGGCCCTTTGCTGGTCTCACTGCTGTAGATTTGTATCTCTCTTGTACTAAGGAGCCCAGAATTGGATGCAGGAAAAAAAAAGCCTTTTATGAACGTGTAGCAGGACTTTTTTGGAAAAGTTGTCAGATGTAGCTCTTGTGATTTTACGCAGGCAGAAGCAAGTGAAACTGCCTAACTTCTGTGGACTGCCTCTTTAAAGGCTAAAACAGCCTTCTCTGTTAGAAGTAGATGACACATTTTACATGATTGGTCTGCACAAATTTTTTACCGTTGGTAATATAAGAATAAAACATTCAGGTGAAAGTACCTGTTTTGACACTGCTATTTAGTGTCAGAATAGTTTTTGATAATGATAAAATGGAAGATGAGCACTGGCACGTGCTTGTTGTACTTTTAAATGGCAAAATGGAAACTGTGATATATTTAAACATAAGTCCCTGGCAAGAACTACCTTTTCAGCCAAAACAGCTGGAGCATGAAAAATTTCAGATTATATAGTAGAAGGCCCCATTTAAGTCACAACTGCAATACACATTTTCTCCTGTGTTTGGCATGTGCATGGTTCAGTTGTATTCATAAACCATGGAAGCTTTTTACAGTGAAAGGTCCACCAGTCTTCTGTATGACTTACTATCTTGCATATAAAAAAAGTAATTTTGGGGAGGGGGTAAGGAGAAGAACAAGGAGGTATGAAGAAATATCTGAAGCTGTATGTGTCCATCAACCTCAAACTTGCTAGTGATGCAGAGTGGTATTGCTGGCTATAAGAAGAACCTTGCTTGTGTAGAGGGAATGCTTGAGGAGAGTGTTGCAGAACTTAGCTGAATAAGCCACTGTGAACTTGTTCTGCATAAAAGCAGCTTTGGGTCAGGCTGGAAGTAGAGGAGTAGAAGCTGAACCCGAAGGGGAATGAATATTGCTAGCTTTCTTGAGTAAAATTTGTTCTTAAAAAGGATAGAGAATTCCTGGCTCAAAAGAATTGCTGCTGACAAATGAATAGCTAACCAAATATATCTTGGAAGATTAATCCCGAGTTCATTTCTGTATGTTGTCTCCTACCAACTATATATAATCTTTCCCAGTCAGAAAACTACTTCTTGGAAGAGTATGTTACAGCATTATAAAAGTTGAATGATTTTCTGTGCAAGGACTGATTATGCTTTGAATTTGCATCCCAGCATTCTGCTTAAAAGCTGTCTGTATAGGGATATTTCATCAAACTACTTAATTTGCTGTGACTGCAACATCTCAACAGTATTAAACTGAAGGGTATTCACCTCTTTGTTGTGGCATGCTGCATCATTTTTCTTGTTAACTGTTGTTTTCACAGTGCTTGGTATGTGTTGGAATAACAGTTCAGTATTTCAGACAGCTAGTGCACGGTGAAGTAATCTGCTTAGTTTTGCTTTGTTGTATTTCTTTTTCCTCACTCTACATTGAAATGTCTGTTAGAAATGGAAGGAATTCTGCGACAGCAGGTGAGATTCAGTGAAGTAGCTGAAAATGCTGAAGAATAAGGAACACGTGTTGGATTTGGTATGACACAGGGGTGGTCTGAGCCTTTTTATTTGAGACTTTATAGAAAGTGAAGCCAATCTATATATTGTGGTATTAAACATCAATGTTTGTGTTTCCTGAAAAAAAAAATACAGTTGCTCTTGCTGTTCGTTCACACACAGACAATCTTTGTTCAAATAAACAGGAAATATTAAACAGGCTAGAAATTATTCTACTTCAACATATAATAAATCTCTTATTTTAACATTTAAGAGATTTTTAAAGACTTTTAAAATATTTGTGTATATTAGCTTGGTAGAAGTTTCTAAAAATTTTTAATGAAAAGGACTGTGGAATCTAAAAGTCTCAAAGTTCTTTTACAATTTTGGGGAAGAGAGCAGACATTTTAAGTGTTTAGCACAACTAATTTTATTAGTAAAAATGACATGCAACAACTGCTCCTTGGAATAATCATTCTTGCTTCACTTCAGTGTAGTTGTTAGCTCAATGATCCCCATGAGGTGGCTTCTGGGCAGCAATGTTGCCTTTAAGATTCTCAGGTCTTTCAAACCACAGAAAATTTTCTTAGAATGGAGGTTGCTCTTATGATCCTTGTTTACAAGGGCTATTTCTTTATTACCAAGTGGATTGATGTGGTGAGAACAATGCAAAAAAATTTCCTTCTAAAGACTTGATATCCATGCTATTTGTGTTTTAGGGCAATTTATTTTGGTCCAGCTCTGGTATGTTTGTAGGGACCAAGTGCTTATTAGCAGTTCGAGCCCAGTAAGTGTTTTGCTGGAATGTACCTTTCAGTTCAGTTATATTCAAAAAGAGTTCTGTTGGTACAGTTGAAGACTGCTCTGAGATGTGAACCAAGGTATGTATGGTAAGTGGGGGCTTTCAGGTGGCTTGCTTCAAAGCATACTCCTGATCTGAGGCAAGATACTAATGTAAACTCACCCAGAAGATGAAATGGGTGTAATGTTATCCACGGTACGTTATCTGCATGCTGTTATTGCATGCTATTATTGGACAAGGACAAGCAGACAGTTGTTTTGTGTGAAGGGTTGTCTGTAGATATTCTGTGAGAGTAACATATTGAGGGAGCAGTTTAGTCATGAAAATTGTAGTATATACAAACATATTTCATATTGCTAAAAACAGTGCAAGTTTATAATGGTCTTCTGTTACCTGCAGTAATTGAAAAATAAATATTTGTGATTGTTTGACCAGGAATGATAGAATCTGTAGTCATTTTTTTCGTTACTATAACTGCTTTAAGACAGTGGTTTTGAAGTAGTTTGACAAACTAAATGGATCAGTAGTAATCAGTGCTTTTAGAGAGAGAGAAACTGCAACCCAGAGAGAGAGAGAAGAAAGCAAGTTTGTGGATAAGTTATCTCTGTAGCATCAAAAATCAAGTACAGTCTTCCAGGGAAAATGTAGTAGCAAGGTTACATCCTTTTATGCATGTTAGGAAGGCTTCAAAGCCATGACCATTGCAAGGAACTGAATCTTTTGCTGCATTAGCCAATGACCATTAGCCAAACTACTGGCCCTTTCAGCTCTTCCTGTGTAAACTACTACAGCTGTGATATGCTTGCCTATTTGTTATTTACTCATAATGTGCAACATAATGGGAGTAGTTACTTTTAGGAAGTTAATGTTCATTTTTAAGTTGTAAAGATGCTAATTTTAAATATTTTTTTTCTTTCTTTTTAAACCAAAGATTGTTGTGATGATTGTATGTGGAACAACTAGTGGCTTTCATGTTGCCATACTTCAGAACTGTCAATGCAGCTGCTGTTTTGCTTGGTAGTAAGCATCAGTAAAATTATGTATTACCTTTTCTAAAACATTCCTAGCAGCTTTAAGGTCTTAAGGTTCTTCCACAGTGGTGTAAGCAAAATTGCTTCATCTTGTGCTGAAGTGGAATAAGAACATTCACCAGACTTAGGCAATGTTTCCCAGTTGAGAGCTGTAACATTTTAATCCAGTGCAACCATTCCAGCAGGTATAACTGCACAACCATGATTAGCTGCATGGTTACGTATATAATAATATTAAGGCTGCGTTTGCACAAAAAGCTATCAAAAGCAAATATAAGCCTGTTAAAATTATTTTATTTCAGCATAATTACTCATGCATAAGTGTTCTTGAACTTTTCATAAAAATCTTTTGCAGTTGAAAATATTTATTTACCAAGATATGTTATTAGTTGAGTATATTAAAATTTTATTTGTCCTGTTGATTCCAAGGCAAAATTGTTTAATAATGTTTTTCAGTTTTTTTTAAATGTAGTTCTTATCTAAACTGTGACATGAACTAAATGTAAGCTTTATACTGCAGTGCAATATCACTTTCCCAAAAAGTGTCTCAGACAAGAAAAATTGTACCTGAGATGTTAAGATTGGATTCCTTAAAACAACAGAACAACTCTTTCTCCTTTACTTTAGGAACCCAAACTTTGTCTTTGTTTTGCAGTTGAGTTGTGTCTTGAAAATACACTGCTCATCAGAAATATTTATCCTTGCATACCTTGCATATCTAGTATATTAGGTATTGGCATTATTCTAAAATAATTTGTCTACCATTGTGTCTTCTTACCCACTATCAAATGAGAATCTAATCACATTTTTAATAAAGCCTCTTTGTGTTTGATAGGGATTGGATTAATCTTGAAACATCTATTAATGGCAGTCTAAAAGTTGGAATTATCAAAAATAGTCTTTCTGCCTTATTTGTAATTCTGGAATTTCTGTTCCATCACAACTAGTTGTATCTCCCAAAATACAGTTGGCCAGAAGTGTTTCCATTAAAAGACTCAATTCACTTTTCTGCTGGTAAGGACTTCTTTTAATCTTTTAGTGTTCTTTCTCTAATTTGCAAGCTTGATTCTATTTATAATATGCAAAAGTTTTTGTGTGCATCCCCATAGGGAAATTGTATTAGGAAGACCAAATCCCTTCTGTTACTGGCATCAATACAAGCATGATCAAATCCAAATATAGCATTATTATACTAAATACACTCTTGAAATTAAATGTTTGGATTCATTTCAAATCCAAATATTGTTTTTTGGATTAAAATGATATATTCAGATCTGAATTTATTTGTTATATTCTTAGACCTTGATTCTGCATTGGAATTTGAGAGGCTTACTGTGTTTCTACGATTTCATTAACTGTCAAATAATTCTGTTTAATCATAAAAGACTGCATGAAGCTTTTGCAGATTTAGAACCAGAAAAATATTCATGATTATCCAAAGAATCTTCTGATTTAACATTTCAGTCTGTAAAAACTGGACAGATTAAAATTTAGTTGTGCTAATACAGATTTTATCAGAGGCGTTGACTTATGAGTCCTGTCAAGGAAAGCATGAAATCTTCAAAGCTTGTTTTCTTTAGAAACTTATATAGGTGAAACCATCTTCTTCAAAGGAGAAGATGCTAGGTTTAATTTACATTATACTTCTAGTATAACCTGAGAACATGAACACACGTGTTACTGTGTGTTGGCTGATTCTACAGTAATTGTGTAGGTGCATGCTTTTACCTACAGCAAATGAAAGTAATCTTGAAAGTCTTTTGCAAGGTAAACTAATTCAGACTTCAGCTCTCTCTAATACACCCAGAGTTAAGAAGGCAAGCAGAAATCTACCCACTTGCCTGTCTCTTATAAATCATTTGCACTTCTAAAATTGCAATTTCCTGATTCATTTAAGTTGTATCGAAGCACACAGCTACTGAAAAATGTATTCTTGATGAAAATTGATTAGACAGCTTGAAAAAATTCAGTAAGACCAATTTTTTGAACTAGATAAGGGAGTTGTGGTAATTGGGGTCAGGATTTGATTGGGTGGGATTTCCCTTTGGTAGGTGCCAGCCAGCATGTGGGTTGGCTTCAACAGGTCATGAAACCACAACTTAAATAGTTAATTAAAAAATACTATTCATAATGTAGTGTCTAGTGCTTCAAACTTAAAGTCAGAATTAATTGACTATATTCCTGGTTTTTCTTTGTTCATAATCCTTGTACTTAGGTAGCACTGTTTGTCCACTTTGCTTCCTCCCTGACTGTCCCCTTCCCAACCTCCTGTGTGCATCACAGGTGCAAGTTGCACAGTATTTTCCTCTTACTGTTCAGTATGATTATTATTTTGCAAACTGATGGATGCATTTGATATTTACACTTTTCTGCTATTCAGTACAGTGTCACACGGTGTTGCAATGTTTCTGTAAGATTTGAAGGAATATTATTGCCCCGGTTTTACAAATAAGAAGCTGGAGAATGAAGTGGAGGCCAAACTATTTCCTCTTTGAAGTTTCTGGGATGTAGTAACAGCCTTCGTCTTAATAACTGCTCATGTTCCCTACTCCCACCTACTTTCCATCCCCCTCCCTCTGCCACAAAAATGTACTTGTCTGAGTCCTATGGTAGGCTCTTCCTTTTCCTTCTTCAGAAAATAAGGAATCTGCAATTAGATGTTTATGAAAAGTCTGAACTAAGTAATCTGGCAAGAATCACAGGGAATTAATGCAGAAATAGGAATAGATTGCGGATGTCGAAGTGCATCGTTCATCTTTCTTAATTGTGTCCATTCTCTTCCTTCTGCTTAGCTGTCTACCACACAGCTTCCTCAAAACATGAGGCAGAGGTTGTGAAGACAAGTCTCGTTCCTTACCCAGATCAAACTCATTCTGAGAACTTCTGTATTCTTCATATTCCCCTTTTTACCTTCTGATGCATGCATAGCCTTGTCACACCTGAATTTATACGGGGCTTGAAATACTTTGGAATTTAACGATTAATGTTTTTAACAGCTGAGAGGGGGCACCTTTATTTCATAAAACCTTAAAAATTGGACAAATTTGTATGGATTTCTACAGGTGGAGTGAAATGCAAGGAGAAAGAAAAGCGAAAGCTGGTTCAGTCTCAAATACTAGCTTGAGAGCATGAGAGCACTGCATTTTAATTTTACTGCTTTTTTCTCTAGGTAGCCTGTTCCCCAAGAACATGGCTGAAGCTTTCTCATGAAAAAGAGATGACTTTTCAGCATGAAACAGAAACCAGGCATGAACAACTCCAATGTGAAAAGATGGTTTAAGAGTGCTCTAGGATCCTTTCTGGTGCCTTAGCTTGTTAATCAAACTTGCCTTGCAGCAAAGCTATCATTAGATTTAACGTAAGAGAAGATGGGAGTGGGAGGAAGATGGTACTTCAGTTGCTCCAGTTACAGGTGTGGGTTTTTTTTTTTTTTTTTTTAACAGTCTTTAATCATAGGATACTTCATGTGTCTTCCAGTATTTATTCTTTGTAAGAGTGCTCTAGGATCCTTTCTGGTGCCTTAGCTTGTTAATCAAACTTGCCTTGCAGCAAAGCTATCATTAGATTTAACGTAAGAGAAGATGGGAGTGGGAGGAAGATGGTACTTCAGTTGCTCCAGTTACAGGTGTGGGTTTGTTTTTTTTTTTTTAACAGTCTTTAATCATAGGATACTTCATGTGTCTTCCAGTATTTATTCTTTGTAAGCTATGTTTTCAAATATGGCTTTGAAACTACTTAGAAACATCCTGTGAGTTCATCTGGAAGGCACCCTCTTATCTTTTGACTCTTGAAGCTGGAGAAATAAGAACTTGTGGTAGAGTCCTGGGTGGTAAGGTAGCTGGTGTGCTCCTTAGTGTTTCCAGTGTAACAAGTTGACCACATGTGCTCAGGCTACCAAAAAGTCTTTTTTTGTCCAGTGAAAACCCTGTGCTTCCCTAATAATTTTTTATGTGGGGATGGTACTCCATGGTTGCCTTCATGTCTGGAGCAAAGACAACAGAAGAGTGGAATTTGGGGGTTGAGGTTGAGGCCTTTGGTGTGGAAAAACGCCAAAAGAGTTTTGTGGTTTTTGTGATTTAAAAGAACATCAATTAAGTATTTTGATATTCAAATCAAGTGTTTCAGATATCACAAAACAATTCCAAATTAACTCCAAGGTATCATTATAGAACATAATTCATAGGTTCTTTATATGATTGCTTTATGTAGAACACACTTCTATTTAAACATAATGAAAAAACTATGTATCTTAAACTTGTATTTGAGCTCTTTGTTTGAAGATTAGCTAAATAGATAGCATGTTTTTAATTATTATGAGAAGAAGGTGTTGAAGAAAATCTTTCAGATTTATAGAATTTAAATTATCTATATTATAGGGTAGTGCTTGCATAAGACTTTGAAATGTAGTATTGTGAGGTGTTTAGTTCACTGGTGAAGAAAGATTGTTTTAGCAGTTCCAGTCACTGGTTATTCATTCTTTCTGCCATACCAAGTTTAGCTGCCCTCTCAGTTGTGCCAAAGGAACTTTTTGTAAATTTTTTTAAGGAGGGTGAAGGTTTGTTTGGGAGGGATTCACCTGGGTTGTTTCAGTGATCTGGGTTTCACAACAGGAGGTGTAACAGGGAGTAGTAGTAGGAGAAGTAGGCCAGGGATCATATATTAAGCTAGCCAACAAAAAACTGTTACATAACTATACCCAGACATGCTGCATGCTACTGCTGGAAGTCTTGGAGTAATGAGTGAATTTTGTTTCTGAGGAAGAGGACGTGCCCTGGGTGAGACATCAGAAGAGAAAATTAAAGACCTGTCCTTGTATCCAGACCATCAACATGCTGATCTAATATTCAAATAATGTCCAAACTGAAGTACAGTGTTTGCTGAAGCAATTGCCACCATTCTACCTCCCCCCTTTTTTTAATGTTTCTAAGCCATATTAGCAACCAGTTAATTTTTTTTAGTAAGGAAGATTATATGTAAAGTGATAAGACACTGCACCTGCTGGCTTACCATGGAGTACGTGTGACTGCCTGTTTTCATTTATCTTTTGGTAACTTGTCTGCACTAGTACCTTCAGTCTTTGTAGTGTTTGTTGTGGTATTTCAGTACATGCTAGCTTTATAATTCTACGCAGATTTTGGGCTGTAGTTCTTGAAACAACAGCACAAGTCAGTTTTCCCCCTTTGAACTTGAACCTACATTTTTCTTCTCTCCAGATTCTTTGTATTTTAAGTGGCCTCTGGCATATGATAGTGCTGATCCTCAGGCTRCTGTGTCTACTAGCATTCTTCTGGCAGTCTGCAGATTAATCTGTGATCTAGAATCTTTGTGGTATGGGACTCTGAGTTTTTTCCATATTAGTCTTGATTGTGTATCTTCTAGGGGCAGGGAAAGAGATGTATACRCTCATATAGACTCCGTGTTGGGACAGCTATTCACTGTGGACAATTTCCAGCTTTAATATTCCCATGAAAAATTTGATTCACATTGTGTGGCTCTGGAAAATAGAGAGGGTTTTGTTTATTGTCTTTTCTGCCAGTTGTTTTCAAAGTTTGTGTGATAGTGTCACTCTTCTGATACTATGTCTGCTAGAGTAATTCAAAACATGGTATAGTCTGAAATGTAACTTCAAAAGTCTGTGGGTTTGGGGGGGGTTGATTTTTTTTTCTTTTTTATTTTTTTAACAGACCTAAACTTCTTTCAGACAATTTTTAATCACGCTGTTTAAAACAGTCCCCCTCCCACCCTTATTTTGTCTCAGTATTTTTATGCATTTTCTAAAAATGGTAGTTCCTTACCTCAAGGCTTGTGAAACTATTTTCTTTCCAAATATTTTGGGATTAATAATAATATAATATAGGAAATTCTATCTCCAGTTGATATCTGGCTACTTGAGATAGATATCCACTATTTTTAACTGACATAAAAATGTAACTTATTTCAGTTTACGATTTTTAAGTTTAAAATTTTGTAAAGGAACCTTCAGAGTGATATATTTTTGCAATCCTAATAATGACAGATGAACAATAACTGCTTTCCTATGAGCAAATATGCTTGATCTGTGGTTGGAAGTGTAGGCATTAAACTGCCTTTGGTAAGGGAAACTGTAATTGTGAATTGACTTGATTTTTCCTTCTAGGCATTTGAGAGAGAAAACATCAATAGCTGTAACATCTAGAGGATGCTATGGGCTGGAAGATGAGAAAGGAACAGCATGCACTTCAACAAGACGTCGTTCCACAGCTCGCAGTTTAGTAGGCCTGTCAACAGGCATGTTTGAGTCTGTAATGGTTCAGGTTCTGAGGCAGGAGGAGCAGCTGAGAGCAAAAGAAGAAAAAAGGTAATAGGAGAAACTGGAAAGGGTTGGTGTGGTGTGGGGAGTTTGTTTTGTTTGTTTGTTTAATAATCTTGTCTTCCTGATTCTCCAAAGCAGCTTTTTAAGGCTCCTTTAGGTCACTAAACTTTGTGCTGCTCCTTATCCTGAGTTCACTTATGAACCCAGGACTTCAATACAGTGCAGCCACAAAGCAAGAAATTAGTTTTTGGTTTACACCTTATTGAAAAAGAATTCTAAAGCGCTATAAGATTTAAATGATTTAAGGCTGCTGTTATTTAGCGTTATGAAACTTCTAACAGCAACTGAAAGCATCTACAGCCACATTTCCTGTTAGCTCAGTCATGATTTATCATACCTCTGCTTGGACTGTTTTCCATACAACAGTTACATAAAAACAACCAAAATGCATACAGTCTAGCTCTGTGATCCTGTCGGTGCTACTCTCACTAATAGCCAGAGACAAATCATCTCTACCAGTACGGCTTCCGTTACCTCAATGTGGCATTTCACCTTGTTCATTAGGTAACGCATTTAGAAGCTATGTGTAATTAACTATGTGCGACTTCTGTGTTTTTTAAAGTCCATAAATCTGAGGCATATATTTCCAGGCAGCATCTGATGTTGGTTGTGATATGTTTCACTTTGGTTGAGAGAGTGAAGCTCAGAAGCTCAGTAACTTGAGAGACTGTCTGAATGTGGAGGGTGATGGTAAGACTGTTAGCTTTGAAAGTCAAAATACTTCCAGCTTTTTTTCCACACTGTACAGTTTTGGAGTTTTTTTCCATATATAATCAGTTTACTCAGACTTTGCAGGTATTCTTCATTTTCAAATCATTTGAAGCTGTACAGTTTTGGTTGATTTGGGTGCTAGCCAGTACTTTTTCCCTTAGAAACTGTTAAGTCTGTATTCTCTTCCTCTAATTCACCTCATACTTTGCACACTGCAAAAAAGCAAAGGTCACTAGGGTTATTGTTTCTTTAGTAAAATTTACCTGAGCTGTGTTCAAGTCTGTGCTCTTGACCTCTGAACTTGATAACGCAGTTGTGAAAAAGGTTATTTTGGTAGGTTTTTAATTAATCTATAGAGTCCATAGAGTGTATTACCTACTCCAATAAAAAAATTTGCTTTTATATACCTATATTAAGCACTTTTCTACAAAAACATAGTAATTAACAATTATACATGTATCTGATCATACTCAAAAGTTCCAGATTCTCTTTGAAAGAGAGTCCACAGTGGTTGATTCTACAGAATGTTCTACAAGAACAGAAAGGAATCAAAACCAGTTTGCCTCTTTGTGCTCTAAGATTTTGCWCTATGTCACTTAATAGGAAGAATTAGAAATGTGGCAGTAGATAGCTGGTCTTAGGTATTGCTTTGACTACACTGAAAATAATTATGTTTTTTCTTCTTCATTTTTCTTCTTTACTAATAGATCCACCATGTTTTCAAAGTAACATGGACCTCTCTATATCAATTACTTCCCTGCTCACCATCGTGCAAACATTCAGCATTTAAATTTTGAAGATTTTTCTTTTTTTAATATGCTTACAAAAAAAACTTGGAAATTGGAAGGCCTATATAATTAATGAAACATTACTAGTTAGGATCACACATTACTATTGACAACTTAAATGAACATTCATAGTGTTGAATTTATATAAAAACATACATTAGCAACACTAAGATAAGACCTCATTCACTTTTATTGAAAAAAGTTTTGCAACTTCCTGAAGTTATTTTGGATTATTACTAAAATATAGACAATGCTGAATATATAGTTAATTGTTATGAAGAACAGAAGTTTATTCAGCTTCTTTTTTAGAAATCTGATACACTGAGGTTAGCACAGAATAGACTCATTTCAAAAGTAGGTGCAAGACTGCAACCCCTAGGTAGCATAATTGGAGTGTATGGCACCTTCCTTTTAATAATCCCATTGCAGTATTTGTTAGGGCTGCAGACTTGATCCATCAGTATGTACAGATTTTCATCACTGAATTTGGTTTTCTCTCACTCTGTTTTTGTAATAAACAGTGGAGTTTGCTGAATTGAAATTGCATTTGCATCTGTTTAAAGCTCATCTTCAAGGAAAATTCAGATGAAGTTATGTGATCCTGACTAATTACTCCCATCTTTCTCAGGCCCTGAAAAGTTAACACAGAATTTCTATTTATTTAAATTTAGAAATTCATGGTATAAACTGTATTCTTGGTATTAAAACACTACTTAAGAGGATAGAGATTGTTCTAGTGATTATTATCATTATTTGTTTGTTTCACTGACTCTTTTATCACAGCTGTAAAAGAATGACTGTTCAGATCTGTTTCTGTAAGATGGATAAGCTATCCAGTGAACACAGTATAATTATTGACTGTGAAATTCAACTCAAATGAGTGGGTAAATTGTTTAGTATTTTAATATGCACCCTACCAGACATCTTGCCTTTCTCCTTCCCTCCCAACCTTGCTCTGCTGCTGATTTTCCATGAAACTGTACGCTGGGAAATGAGTTGTGTTTGGGTAGACAGTGCTTGCTGTTTAGCTTGCTTGCAGGTGGGAAGTTAGAAAAACAAAAATATGCTCATTTTCTGCCCATCCAGCTTACATGTACTTTCCAGCTAACAAGCATCTCTGTTTAGACTGTTGATCTGCCTGACCAGGAGATGCATACTTCCAGTCCCAGATGCGTAAAGTTGCCTGTGCTGGTGCCTATCTGCAAAACTCAGGTCAAGTCTAAAGAAATTGCCCATTGAAGTCCAAGTTCAAATCTAATCCTTTGCTTTTAGATATTCCTGTAAATCACTAACACCTTATCATGAGTAGAAAGAATTCCAGTAAATGAAATCCTTCAAATAGCAGTTTAGATTTTATTTTGGTTTTTCTTCCACAAAATCCTTAAAATTTTGTGGGTTTTTTTGTTGATTTTTTTTTTTTTTTTTTTAACAAGCTTTTCTTCAGATGCATATTTTGGAAGAATATCCTGAAGTGTGGTTTTCTGTTTTCTTTAACTTCTGTGGAAATCTTATTCCTAATCCTTTTGTCATTTATGTTATGTAGGTATTCTTTACAGAAAGTTCTCTTTTCCTTTTTTGTAACTTATCCATTTCTTGCACAATCATATTTTTTCTTCTATTTAATTTTTTAAATAACATCCCTGAAGTGATATAGTTATCATGGTAGACCCAGCATGGAAAATCTTAGAAAATGTCTTTGCAAAGTTTGTTTCAGTTTTTTGCAGCTAATACTTCCTGCGTAGCAGCTAAAGTACTTTTTTTTTTTTTTTTTTTACATTTGTATGCAGCCATTTGAAGAATTCAATTTAAGTTGCAAGTCACTGAGTTGCAAGGCACTCAGTTTTGCCTTTGGGTATGGGGTGAACTGGATCTTACAGAAAGATTCATAGTATGTGATAATGTGATTTAAGATTATACAGGTATAGAATTAAGCTCACATGGGCATCGCCAAGTTCAGTTTCTTCTGACTATTGAATGTTGATTTAATAATATGAATAATACTTCACATTACTATTTTATATGCCATTTTCTACATTTCTTTTAAAGTTTGTAGAAACAAATTTGTGGGTAATTAAAACAGTTCCCTGTACCTTGTCATCAGAGTTTCAATGCCTCACCTTTTGGTGTAAAGCATAACAGCACTACCTTTTGAACTATCAGACAGACGATTTTGGTGGGCAGCTGAAGAGATAGCTGTGAAAAAGGATGCAACCATTTAAGTGGTTTAGGAGTGGTAATTGCTGGAAAACAGTGTAATCTAGTCTGTCTCTTCCTCCCTCCAAGGTGAAATCTTTTGTTGGAAGTGAGGAGGAGTTAGCTGGTGAGATGTGTCTGCTGGTTTAGGGAAGAAAATGATAAGAAATCAGGGGAGTTATGCCTGGACTCTGTTCTGCATGGTATCTCTACTCTGGGAGCATGATCACTGAGTTTTAAGGTCATGTACCATGCTTTTATCCACTCAAGAGCTGCAAAACAACTGCAGCAGACGATATGTTCCAAGAATATTTTTGTCTTCCATTAGTCTGGAAATGTCAGCTTGACCTTAGAATAGTTGTGTGTTATTATTGCAAACATAAGTCTGCAAACATATTCCTGATAAATGTAAATAAAAGTAGGAGACAACAAATTTTTTAATGTTCTGTCAGCACAAAAGTCAAAGTCTTTGTCCAGAGAGTTTCTCAGTATAAGGATATTTGTTCCGTTAGATATCAAATGTTTCTCACTTTTCCTCCTTCCCTTTCCCTCTCCCTTCTCTACTCCCCCAAAAAGGCCCAGGAAAATGCTGTGTGATCTGAAAGATGGGCACCTAGTAGAAGAACTCAGTAATGAAGATGTGTGCCATTTTTTACATTTTTTTTCTTGAATGTCTGCTGCTAGTGTGATAAAATGGTGCCCTTAAAACAGTAAACTTTTTACAAGTGGAATAACTTATGTTTTGCTTTTCCAAACAGTCTAAAAAAGTAACATAATGAATACCATTTTGTGACGCTCTAGGCAAAGGTCTGTCTAGAATATTCTCTTTATTTTGAGAGTTCTACCTTAATTTAAGTTTAACATTGATGGTGAAACTGTTTGTGAAGATTGTATCATTTACCTCCTACATTTATAGTTAACTATGCTAAAATAGGTAATTGTTTCTACATATGTTTTATGTCAGTGTATACCTATTGATATTAAAACTTATTCACATATTATTGTAAAAGTACTCACACTCTTTGGGGGCAGCAGGGCATCTGGAAGTCTGTTGTACAGTTAAGAGGGAAAAAACAGTAGAATTCAGGAGTGCTTAGCTTTTTTTTTTTTCTAGAACACTTTTTACCTTCTTTCTTTTCTCCTGCTACATTTGTAAGAGCATTTTTCATTTGTTATAGTAATGCAATATTAAAACATTGGAAAGTAGGACAAAAGTCAGAATAAAAGAATTGCTCACTTTACCTATGCAAGTAGTCCTGTTGACTTTACTGGATTGTTCAAATGGGATGTTGGCAAATGGGATTTTTGTCCTTAGATCACAGTCATAATATGGTTAAATTAGTGTTGCATTGGGAGAGTTGATTTGAGAATTGACTGACCTGTTTGTATTTGCATTATTTTGCATGAATCTGTATTTCTGTTCTTGTTAGGTACATAAATAACAAGCGTGCACATATATGATATTAAAAATTCTTGTTCAAGATATGGTAACAAGCCACTTGAACTTTATTTTAATTATTTATTTCAGATGAAACTCTCACTGGGATCTTATTACTATATCTCATCTTAACTACCCACATAGAAAGGATGCAAATTATGATAGTTTGTGATCATGGCGTATTTCTCCTGCACCAGTACCGAAATGTGGCTTAGGCTAGCTTTGTCACATTTTTTGATATTATTGAGATATCTAAACATTACTTTATACTTTCAAATGCACATTCTTCATGCTAGAAGGCCATTATTAGCTTCATGTTGTCAAAAGATTTTAATATTATTTTATTTTTTGGCTGAATTTGAAAGCATTGATGCTTTGAATTGATACATAGCAGTTATTTGCTATTTATAGATGAAGAGAAAGAATTTGAAAATCTGAAAATAATGCAATCTGATTTCCAGTATTAGATCACCTCAGTGATCTGTCTACACCAGTGACTGGTAGAAGCTTCGGGGGGGGGGAAGCTGTGAAAATTTTCCAGAAAAAATTTTCCTGTCTGCTCTTTCCTTGAGGCAGAAATATTTGTTTATCCTTGAAACATTAAGGAAAAATCCATTCCATTTCTAGTGACCCTTAGAGATGTCTCATTTTTCATTTTGGAGCTAACTTAACATTTCTTGTATTCTGGTAAGTTAGCTAGTAAGCTAAAGGTGATTGATCTGAAGTGGAAGCATTTCCACCTCTTAAATATGTTGCCTTTGAATTTTACAATGAATTTACTAAAAAAGTAAACTGAGGTGCCCAGTCTAAAATACCTCTTCATGATAGTTTTGTATACTGCTGTCATGTTTTCTCTTGCTAGTGTTTTGTCTAGAGTCCAGGTTTCTCAACCTCTCTTTCTGTGGAATTTTTTACAGGCCTCTGATTATTAATAACATCTTTCTCTGAATATCCACTATTTCTGCTCTATCCTTTTTTTAGATAGGGGGACCAGAACTGAATACAGTTTTCCAGGTGAGGGTAAACCATTTATTAATGTAATGACATTTTATTTTTAGTGTTATTTTCCATCACATTCTTCATGCATCCTAAAATTTGTTTCCTTTTTGACCACCATTGTGCACTTACTAGTAACCCACCTAAGGGTGGGAGGGGGAAGGGCTTTTGTAAATAAGTGAGGCACTTAGTTAGGCATGTGTACTTGTAGCAAAGAAGGGAGTTACCAGGTAGGTGACACARCAGTTTGAAAATGAGGTTTCTCTGCTATTTAAGAGATATTCATATGGGTAGTTGATTAGCAAAAGCATTGTTGTTTGGTTCAGGACTGTAAAAATATTGAAT
>NW_020450883.1:412895-503201 GCF_003343035.1 Apteryx rowi | reverse complement strand
AAAAAAAAAAAAAAAACTCAAAACCCCCAAACTATTGGTATCTGTCAAGTTTTTCTTCTGTTTTCACTTTCCTAAACTAGTTGTGATGAGAAATAAGGGAATCTAATTTCCTGTTTTGGTGCTATGATGCACTGTGTAATATAAAATAAGACAAAAATTACATTTTTTTTATGCTGTGTTCTTTGTTACTTTAAGATATGTATGTATTTCATGCTGTAGTTCTAATTTTTTCCATCACTGTTTCTTTTAGTTCACATGATATCTGAATATTCGTGAACTTTCTTTCGATAGGCTGAAAGAACAAGAAAGAAAAGAAGCAGAAGAAGCTAGTCAGAAAGAAGTAGAAGAATGGGAAAAGGCACTTTTAGCTCAAGCAGCACCTACAAGGATGGAGACAATGTGGGAGATTCCAGCTATTGGTCACTTCCTTTGTTTAGCACAGCAGATTTTAAACTTACCTGAAATAGTGTTCTATGAATTGGAACGTTGTCTTTTAATGCCTCAGTGTAATGCTTTTTTATCTAAAATAATGACTTCTTTGTTAAGTCCTCCTCATCGCAGATCTACCTTACATCGAAGACCAACACTTCCTTACAGAGCTTGGGAAGCAGCACTTAGGCAGAAAGTACAACACTGGTATACTGTTGTAGGGCAGACTGACAATCCTAATAGCTGTGCAGAAAAACTTGGATTGTGTCCCCAGTTTTTTAAAGTTCTTGGAGAAGTTAATCCCTTGCAGGAAAAACCATTTCATGAACTTCCATTCTACCAAAAAGTGTGGCTACTAAAAGGTCTCTGTGACTTTGTGTATGAAACACAAAAAGATGTTCAGGATGCTGTGCTAGGTCAGCCTATCCATGAATGCAGAGAAGTAATTCTTGGTTATGACTACCTGGAGAATGCATATGTTCATTTTCCACAGTTCTGTGGTGCAGATGTTCGGATTTACAAACAAAAACCTTTTCAGGCTCCTGAATTTCCATCTCCTCCCATCAAAGTAAAAAAAGTACCACGGATCAAATTGGAGAGAGTAAAACACATAAGCAAAAGCAATGGGGACGTCAGCTCTGGTGGCAGAGAAGAGCTGATAGCTCGTTCCAAGACAGAACTGGGCAAAAATGTGGATTCCGTTGTTAGCTGTCCAAAAAAAAAAATCCACTCAGATAGGTTTACAGTCACCACAGAAGAGATGAAACTTAACTGTGAAATCAAAACTTCAGGAGTCTGTGACATCAAAAAAACTGCTTGCTGTAAAGAGAACTTGGAGAAGTTGATTAGTTCAGGAGAAACTGTTGGTGATCACCTTAGCCCAGAAGAAATATGGGCTGTAGAGAATGGACAAAGTTGTGCTGAAGCTACCAGAGTGAAATCTGAGATCAGCTCATTCCAGGAGAACACCCTGAAAACTTGCCAAATACATACTAATGGCAGTCATAATGACAATCCAGACATGAATCGCCACAAATTTAGTAAAGAAACAATGTTGGAGAACTCACTGCGAAATAATAAGAAACTAAAGCTTAACAAGTTGCGAGCAAAAAAGAAAAAAAAGAAAAAAAAGAAATTGAAAGACATTTTGAATGAAAATCTACAGAGAAAACTTGATGACTTACAAAGAAAGCGTGAGATTCATTTTCATTCATTCAAATCTTATAAATCTGAGATCCAGAACAAGTTGTTTATCATCAAAAAGAAAGCAAAACACAAGAAGCACAAATCTGGTAAGTTGACATTTTTATTCATATTAAAAATTAGTGAGATACTGGTTTTGTATGTGTTTGTGTGCTTGAAATTGACTCCTTAGCTGATTAGGTCATGTTTCAAATTGTGAAATGGGACAGCATTATTGCATTACACTTTTCTGACATTAATTTTGATGTAAAGGTTTCCCATTCAATAACACAAGTATATGAAACAGGCTTATTGGTTGATTAAACCATGACTGATTTGCAGAATTTATCTAGAGAGAACATAAATCATTGGGGGAGTTTTTGTTTGTTTTTAAAAATTCTTAGGGAGAATGAATCTGACCCACCAGTCTGCTCCAGAGAGTGTGGCTTGAAGTGGCTTCATGCTCTCATAGCAATTGTGGAAATATTTCTCCTTTTTCTGATAATTTACCTCATCCAAGTTACAGAGAATGCAGAGTGATTGCATAAGGTCATGATTCTAAAATCATTTTTACTAGAACTGTTCAGTCTTAGGTCACCAAACAATAATGCTTTGACTGTGGGCCTGATCATGTTTCAGCCAACTTAGTCAAACAACTCAAATACAGTATTTTAGCAGATGGTATTTTTTTATCACAGATGTGGACAGTGTCTAGTTGAGGGTCACGGATAGGTGATACCTGATCCAGCAAGTTTTCCAGTTACTGAAAAATTTTAAAATAATTTTAAAGTGCTTAAGACAGTACAAGTTGTCAGTTGCTGCTGGATTTTTTTGATGTTGTATAAAGCACCCTAAAACTTGATCTGCCATCTTGTTAAGTCATAGGCTGAGGTATATGTGTTAGGTCTTAGCAGACTGCTTCAAACAGTGCATGTTAGGACACAACTGGTTTATTTTAGAACAGAGTGGATTGACAGGTAAATATTGGAGAAATCCCTTCAAAATTTTAAAGCAAGAGGCTGAAAACAAAAATCTCTGTGACAAAACATCTTTTAAAAAGGTAAAAGAATTCAGAGGACTGTTGCCAATACATTTTACCTACAGTTTGAGTGGTAGCTAATAAAACAATAATTTTAGATCCCAAGTATTTGTGCAAAATACTCAGACATCTCTTTTACCCTGTGAGTCGTAAACTCCTCTTTCCAAAAATATTTCTGTGCCCACATCCAAATATAAATACTAAGAGCTACAGTTTATGTATGTGGTATTCGGCACAAGTAATGTGACATATTTTACATTCAGTTTTGTGACTGTTAACTCTTCAAAAGTATCACCAATTTTCAGTCTTAAGAAAAAAACAACAAAAAAATTGAATAATGACCCTTGCCTAAAATAAGGGCCTCTCCATTTAAAGAACTATTGAAAAAAACTGAAGACAGTGTTCATTATTTTTTCTGCGAAAGGATTTAAATTATGTAGTTATCTCAATTGTAGCCCTAGTTTAACAATGCATGCTTAAAAATCTACTTTCTATGAAATAGACAATGTTCATGCAGCAGAATGTGTTCAGTTTTGAATAGATTATTGCTTTGAAAGATAACTACTGCTTAGAAAAAACAGAATGGCAATATTTGGAAGTAGCTTTTGAAGTTAATTGATAGGAAGAATGATGTTTATTGTGATTATTGCTTTTTTAAAATGTGTGTCATTTTATGAAAATAACAAAATAAAAGTTAGGAAAGGTATTTTATAGCCTCCATCATTATACTTTATATGCCTAATAACATCTTTCAAAATACATCATCTTTTTATAATTATGAATTGTTCTGTTTTTAAAAATGAGAAGAGAAAAACTTTAAAGTATTGTTAAATCATAAATACTTAAGTGTTATTTAAACTCTTCTAGAGAAATGCATCATTAACTGCAGTTATAGAAATCATTGTAATTTTGAAGAAAAAATTCTAATATTCTGAATATTTAATTTTTAATCTGTTCAAGACTAAAATTGTTGGTCTTGAAGGGTCAAAGACTTAATCTTGCACTGTTAGTGGAAATAGCACTCACTGTAATATGGTGAAGATCAATACCTAAATATAGGCAGTTCTTTCGGTTCAAAATTCCTGTCTTTTAATTGACACCATGGAGAAAAATGAAGCTCATTAATAAAACTGAAATCAAGACGGAACTTCCCTCCAGTCAGTTTTCAGTTTTGTRTCTTATATATGAGGCACTGGATACTAAAAATGAAGACAGAAATCTCTGGGGATTTCTTGTAATAAATTCATATTTTATTTTCTGAAGTGCATATAGGTTTGGATTTGTTTACATGAGTCTTGGGAATACTGCGTTGAAACTGGTTAAAACTTGGTGATATTGCTAATATGTTTTTTATTGTCCTTTATTCTTTATGTTGAATTTTATTAGACCCATGAATTTTTAGGACCCAGTATATTTCAAAAGCTTACTGTAACAAAAAGTAGTACTCTGCCTGTGTGAGAATACTTCAGTTGTAATTTGTGTTTTTCCATTTCTGAATAGTAAATCCAGCAGTAGAATACCTGTCTTTGCATATTGTATCACGAGGAGCTTCAGGTTGTCAGTGGTGATTTAATGTAGAAAATAATTACTGTATAGGTGTGTTAAGAATATATTTCTGTAACTGTAAACCAGTACCTACTGAGAAATAATGTCATTGTTTGTGTGAACTTTGGTTTTAATTACACGTATTTTCATAATTGGAGAACACTGCAGAGGTAGAATTAGTGTTGTCCTGGGCTGTAAAAAGGATCCTATTTTAGTCCTCCCTTGTCCTTTATCTGTTAATACTTTTTGGAAAATCACTTTTCTTATTCTGACCTCTTCTTCACTGCAAATTTTGTCCTTGCTGAGGAAGATTTCACCAGAACGTTACGGTATTATGAGAAAGAGCTTTTCATCTTGTGCTTGTGAAATCTCCATTAGTCCTGTAGCTATTACTTAAAATGGATAGGCTTGGACTGGTGGAATGACTTCATGCTAATGACATGCTAAAGAAACTGAGTCTCGCTGTTTTGTCATATTTAAGGTTAAATAATACTCTCATAGAGCTCTTTCTAAGTTGCATCTTCAGTTTAAAGATGTCCCTGTGTTGTAGAACTCTGAAAGAGATTTGGTAATACCTGTTTTAAATTCACAGAGATGCTGATCTAAAGCTGATTATAGCCATAATCACTTTTTACTACATTTCTTAAAAGTACAGGAGGTAGAAGACATCATCAGGAGTGTAAAAAGTGAGCACCTTTCTTTAATTTTTTTTAACAAGATTACTTTTTTCCTATGGGTTCTGTAAGGGAGCTAAATGCAACTTTGAGTTGTTCATGTTTCTGTTAAGATGATTAGCACCTTCCTGAATTGCTGTTAAAAGTGGCCAGAATGTACCTGAAAAAAACCTCATTCTTGAACATAGACAGCTTGTGTGTTTTTTAGCTGAAAACTTCCCATAACTATTCTGAGCAAAACTTACTGGAGAACATTGCCCTGTTGTGGGCCTGCTCAAAGATGTGAGATGGATTTACAAGTTATGAAAAGGAAGATATAACCCTTTCATTGAATCTCTGTCTTTGAAGCAAGTTGAAGGTTATTACTGTGACAGTGTCCTGTGTCGGCGTTAATGGTCAGAGTTGTAATAAATGTAATGGAACATCTAAGTTCAGTGTGAACTGTGCTGTGAAGTAAGTTTTGGCTTCTTGCGTGTCTCCACGCTCAGAAAATAATGAAATTCTGGGCTGAATTGACTTATGTTTTACTGTGCTTGTAGATTAGATATGAAAAGACATCTGAACAGCAAGCATCCTCGTCTTTCGAAATGGTCATGAGTTATAGAGGATTGACAGTTGATTGTTCCTTGACAAAAAGACAAGTTCGCAGAATAGTTTGGTAAACAACTAGTGTGCAAGGCATCCATTTTAAATGTAATTTATTACTGGTTTTAGTTAAATTAGGCTATAAATCCTTGACTTGGACTGTGACAGTGGTAATAGCCTTGCAGGATATGGACAAAGACAGCTGTGCAGAGGTAAATCATGAGGTACAACATCATGAGGTGCAGCAAGGATTGCAGTGTAAAAGTGTGAGAATTCTGTGACTGCATGAATGAACTTGTGACTGGATGAGTTTGAAACATACATGGTGCTAGGGAGAGGAGGAAGGAGGGACCAGAGGCTACTTGAAATAATTGTGATGTCCCTGAAGCAGAAGTTGAAGTAACTGTAAATTGAAACACTTACTCTGTTTGGTGTCATAGACCCTTTTTGATATCGTGCATACTTGGCCAGAACTCAAATAATTTCTTGACACAATTTCCTCTACAAGAACCTCAGTGTAAAATTYATACCCTATATTCATGCTCTAAAAGATTCATGGCAATCCACCTGCTTTAAGTCTATTTCACAGTATATTTTCTCTATTTCTGTATATGAAATCAAGAATTGCTTGAATGTAAAGGAATGAATTTTATAGTCTGGCAACAATTTAGCAGTGTCTGCTATACTGTCCTTGGGAGTTTCATATTCACCTTTGACTTCAGAGTTATAAAAATGTTATTACCATAGTATTGTTAAGCCCCTAGATTTGGAACAGCCCATTAGCCACGTTGAAAGCATTAAATGAGGTATTCTGCGAACACTTGTGGTTTCTTCTGTTTTGCAAGTAGTAACAAAGTTCTCAGTGCATCACAATGCAGTGTTTGTCAGTCAACATTAATGTCTTCAAAAACATGTACCACTGAGGTTTTACTGGATTTGCCTATGTTGTTCTGTAAGTCAGCATTATTGATGCGCTTGTCGAGACCTGCTTTGCTGTTTTGACTATAAACAAGTGCATGCTGTGTCGGTATGGAAGCTTCAGAAGTCTTTTGTCAACTTCATTTTCCAGATTATTGCACAGTATGTTTTTCTAAAGGAAGAACTGTTGGAATCAGGATAGGATAAACCTACATCAGGAGAATAAAATAAAAGTAAGACATGCTTTGTAGCTGCAAAACATTTGAAAGTCATAAAATGTTTCTTGCAAATGAACAGAAAAGCTTGGGTCAGTTTTTCTATTCAAAAACAGTGGAGTTGCATCTAGAAAGTCATGAGAAAATACAGGAATTTTTGCAGTTTGAAGGACTAGATAACTTTATTTTACCATGATGAAAAGGAAAAACACCATTTTTCATCCTTCTCTATGGGAATGAGGCTTTGTTGCATAAGCTGCAAAGATTGCATTGGTATGCTCTATGATTTTACCACTTTGTAATTTGAAGGAGAGATTGAAGTGTAAAAGGTCTGAAGTTTCATGCTTCATAACAAAAAGTTTTACCAAATCTTCAGAAATTTTGCTGATTTCAGGTCAAAATGATTTACATTTTGATAACTGATAAATGAGTTACATTGCCCCTCAGATAATTTATGAATGTCAAGAATATTTCTGTGGGTTAGTATTTTGTTTTATTTTGTTTTGGAGGTAAAGAAACATAGAGAGATAGGGATAGAAGAGACCTGAAAGATCACTTATTTCCTCTACCTTCTTCAGCCCATATAGCAAAACCAACCGTTTCTGAAGATGGCTTCTTTCTGAGTTGTATCTACCCTGAATCTGTCCGATGGATTTTTTTTTTTTTTTTGATACTTTTAATTAGAATTGAAGCCCTGTTTTTTTATATTAGTTTATTAATTGCCTGAAAATCTATTCAGTCACAATATCTATGGAATTTGTTTTGATTTGAAAGGAAAAACTACAGTAGCTAAACATCTTCTGGACCTATTGAAGTTCAAAATAACACCTAAGAGGTTGTTTTCAGAGCTCTTAGGTAATAAAATGTTTTGGTTTGTTTTGTTTTTTTCCTACTCAGTACCTCTTAGAACAGAAGTGTTCCAATAAGATGTAAGGTTGTGTCAATACTTAAAAGAACAAATATGAAAGATCTATGGATCTGATTTTTTCTTAATCTCAGCAGAATTTAACAAATGATTTATAATAATCATAAATACCTACTAYTAATTTTTTATTAAATTGATAACACACAGCTTTTAAAACTACCAGTGAAAGATACCAGTCAAAGAGATAAAATAATCCCATAGGAGTTGACACTAGAACAGTCCATAACTCAAAACACAATTAATTCAGGGGAGTCAGATTCCTTCTGCTTGACCTGTTGTGTCTGCTGTCTTTTTAGCATTAAAAATTAAACAGCAGTGGTGTAAAACACATTCATATCTGAATTATGTTTATTTGATTATTTTGGTTTAGGTTTGTTACTTAAAATACTGTCTTTGATCTGAGTCAAACATGAAACCTTGAATAGCCTACTTCAAACATGAGCAGAAATATTTCAGTTGTCTTCCAATGTAACGTTCACATACTTTGAAACAGACTTTTTTGAGAACAGTCTTTGTTTCATATTCGTTTTAATACCTTCTGTTACTGCTGCTATTGGCTTATATTAACACTGACCATGCAGGTTTTCTTCTTCGTCATTCTTCAGTCACTGAACACTGTTACCTGGTGGGACAGGACATCCTCCAAGTTAATGTTACTTGTGCCTGCATAATACAGTTTCTAGCTTGCCCTACAAATGAATAAGGGTTTGCTTGATTTAATTAATTGTGGAAGACCCATATCATACTGCATTCTTGCCCTGAGACAGAGTTTGTCTCCATTCAGAAAAAGCAGTGGTATGGTAGCAAAAATGCTGCATAACCACTGTCTTTCACTGCAGATGGTGTGTGTTTTACCAGTATTTTTGTTTCAGATCAATATCCAAGTGATTTGTGTCAGCAGGTGAGTCTGGAAATGTACAAATTAAACTATTTGTCCTTGATGCTACTATGAACTCTGTGTACAAGTTGGTAGCATGTTATTGCAGAGAGAAAGAAAATTGCGTTAAATTCATGAAGAATTTTTGTGCTATATCCAGACATAACTGAATTATAGTTTAATTTATGACCATATCTGTTGTAGTTTGCTTGAAAAAAAATAATTGTGTGCGTGCTCTTTATCTTCTGGCAGAGAATGAAAAGGACTATTTATTTGTTACACAGTCCTGATTTGCTCACTGAGCCCTAAAAGGGCTCTTGAGTTAGATAGCTATAGTTGTCCCCTCCCCAGTCTCAGGGACAGCTCAGCTCTCTGTTGGTATTGAAGGTAATATACTGATAGCTAATACTATCCTGCAGTATGGAAGACAAAAAGAGGTAAGAGTCACAACTTCTGTCCAAGGTAAGCTGTCTCATACCTCATTCCTCTTCCTCCTGACCCAAAACCCAAGTGAGGTGTGGAGTCTGTTGGAACAGGCAGTGTGGAGACATCATTAGGAATGAGCAAGTTTTGTGTGTATTTTTAAATAAAGAATTATTTTCTTTATACAATAACATTATTGTATAATTCTGGCAAGTGAGATGAGGGAGGGTTTTTTTGTTTGTTTGTGGGTTTTTTTGGCAAGTATTGACTATATTTCAAATTAAAGTTTAAATCAAAAAAGTAAAATTTTAGCTTTAATTGCAAGTATTGCTTTATAGTGGAAAGTAGAATCAGAATAATTCAGTATTTATCAATATTTATAAAATGTTTATCAAACACTTGTCCAAATAAATACTTCTCTATCCTGCAAAAAATAATCTAATGTTGTAGCTCTTGCTGGATAGAGAGGCAACTGTCTCAAGGAGGTAGGCCTAACAACAGCTTTTATATAGCTGCAGCTATTGAAGGAAGTGGCCTCTTCAGATATTTCAAGATCATGGGGTTTGTTTTTTTGTTTTATGTTTTTGTTTGTTTGTTTTTTACTTTTTTATTTTTTAGCTTGGGAAGGTCTTAATTTGTTTTGGTGAGGAGTGTTTTAATCATTACCTCCTTCATGGTTAGGAGGGGTATAAACAAGTAGAATGGGCAAAAGCATTAACTATTTTATCTTGCATCTGTGTAGTGCAGCCTTGAGTTACTGATTCTTATTTATTTACTTTTAATGTATGTTTACTGTGTAAAGCAGTTTTGATAGGAAATGTTGGTTGGAAGGAACTTTCAGAGGTCATCTAGTCTGACCTCTTGTTTGAAGTGGGACTGTCAAAAATGCTATATCAGGTCAGCTATGGCTTTGTCTAGTCAAGCCTTGAAAACTTCTAAGGATGGAGATTTATTAATTTCCCCCCCATACCAGGAGAGTTTTTGTACTGGACTGATTTGGGGGAGGAAGGAACGTTATGCGTCAAACTATTGTTAAATAGCTTATAAAATTTGACTAGTAAAAGCTGTGGACTAAGAAGTAGGAAATAAGCAGGGCATGTTGGATAGGAATAGGTGATTTGAAGAAATAATGCATATCAATTTGTTTATTTTAATTATTTCTTAGATGTGTTTTTCTAGCTCTAATTGCTTTCATTCAGCAATTTCACTCAGCAATTCAGCAATTCATTCAGTGTGTTTGTACACTGAGTATGTTCTAAAAGGTACTATGTGCTATGATTCAAAATACCTCTAGCTACTGTCAGTAACATTATTTCATTTGTTGACAGAAGTGATTTAAGGCACTTTAAACAGCCTTCATCTAGGATAATAGTCAAAAGAGCTCTAGGAGATCTCACTGGAGTGGTTTTAGAAGTTGCCACTCAGGGTACTTTTTCAGCCCCTTAGTAACGTTACTCTCCACGCAGAATCTGTGCCATCCTCAGCCTGCAAGTATAGCTTAAACCCATCAGCAATTTAAGCTAAATGACGAGGTTTTGCAGTGGCATGAGTAAAGGGTGCCCACTTGTTCCATGCTACATGCAGCAGAGACAGTAGCAGGCAGCAGGAGAGGATGACATCTCTAACCCTGGATTGTTTTGGGTGTACATGTCTGCTTGTGGTTCGAGAATCTAAACTAGTAGATCTTGATAGATTTTTAAGGGAGAAATCTGATTCTTGGTTGATTTTTATCTGAAGAATTTTCCTTTAAAGGTAAATAAACTTGAATATTTTTTGGTATTAAAGATTATTACTCAGTCAATTTGGGAACTGGACTTAGGTGCAGTGTTACAGTGCAGCTGCGTTGTCTCAGAAAGAACCAAATAGATTTCTTTAAACCCATTCTTCATCATCTTTATGATCTCTGGTGATTTTTCTTTAAAAAGCTATTAAAGAAAAAAWTTCCTTTAAAACTTGGAAAACATATGCAATATTATTTCTGTATTTAACAAGAAGCTAGAGATGACATTTTTTAAATAAAGAGATTATTAATTCTGTTGCTGCAACTCTGTTTGAATGTAAAACTGTTCTTTTATAAAGATATTAAGTTAGAAGTTGAGAACTAGGAAATGTCAAAGTTAGTTTGCTGCATACATTAATTCTGTCCCTTTGTGCAAACATTTGTAGTGTTTTCTTTCTTCAGTATGTGATATATGACTGTGCCATAGGATGTTTGCTGTGTATAGTCACAAAGTAGGAAAGAGATTATGATGTTGCACTGTACAGATATATTCTTAGCTTGTGGAGGATGTTAGTCTGGGAAATAATTGTGCAAGACCTCTGCTATATGTAATCTAGTAAATTTCCTTTATGATGTCCTATTATATTTTCAAAGACTTTTTCCTTGATATAGTTTACAGTGAAGGTGAGACTCATTTTCCTTGTGCTTCTATTCAGTTTTTTATTCTTCTTGTTCTTTTTATTACCCTATATCTTCCTTACTGCRTGCTGTTCAGATGCTGCTGTGAAGGCAGAATTATGTTTCTTTTTTCAATTAATTCTTCTTAATAATTGATTTTCTGTTTTTCAGAAGGGAATATTGAGAAAAAGAGACTATACGTCCATTGACTACTATTTTTTCAAAGTATATTGCATCACACAGCATCTGATATGCTAAAAATGGTTTTCATTTTAATTGTATTCAAATCTTTCTTAGATAAAGCTAGACAGTCTAGCAACCCCACTGTTTTTTAACACTTTATATCCTTATCTGATAAAGTTCTTTTACCATGTTAAAACAAGAAACCATATGACCAGACTTGTTTTTGAGTTGGTTTGTCAGAAGTCATACCAGATGTGTGCTTTAGTCCATTTAATGGATAGCACTGTTCTSAATATTAGCAAATAAGTTTTCAGTCCTACTGGATCCATGAAATACATAATAGAAATGTTGATATTATGGAACAATTTCAAAATTTTTTTTACACGTCATCAAAATGTTTTGGTCACTGATTTAATATGCATGCTTCTACATTTTTATCACTTCTTCTGTAGCATGAAAACATCTCTAGCATATCCTCTTTACGTAAAGAAAGGAAAGAGTATGACCCACCAAGAACTTACAAAATGCAGAGTAGTTACAGTAGTGTTACATGTGCTATTCAGTCYTGTTGTAAACCTCTCCTTTATTAAGGAAAAGGACTTGAAAAATATAGCAGTATTCTTATGCTGTTGATAGCTCCTATGCTGATGCTCAGTTGATCTTTCAAATATAATTTTACCTGATTATAATGTATTTGTGTGTATGTATTTTAACAGTGTTTGAAGCTTTTAACTAGGTTATTTACTACCTGAAGTATCATTATTGAATATTGAACATCTATTCAAATAGATTTCTGTGAAAGCAGGAAATTACTGGATCAAAATATTACGTCAATTAAATGGGATACTTTTCTTCATATAAGGCTGGATTATCTTTCTAAAATGTAAGCAAGTAAAACAACCCTATTCTATAAAGAAATGTACAAATAGTTTTAGGTCTCTTACATGTTCAGAGTTTACATATAGGTTGAGGAGAGTACTTTGAAAATTTTCCGATAAATAGCATGCTACATTCTTCCATGCTGGTTTCATTTACTAATTATTTAGTTTCAACATAGCTTTGGTGCCTATATAGTTTTTGTCCCTTTTGAAAATCTTTTACAAGAATTGTTATCTGTGAGGGGTTTTGGTTTGGTTTGGGAGGGTTTTTTTTGGTAGTTTGGGACTCCTTTAAATTTTGTTATGTGTTCAGTATGTGGAGTTTCAGATCTACATTCATAGTAGCAGTCCATCTAGCCCAGTGCCCTATCTCTTAAGTGGRTATTTTCAGATTCAGGTAAGATGTTCAGAAAACCTCACAGTGTAATAAATTGAAAAAAGAATTTTGATTTTTTTTCCTGTTTTAGTTAATGATTGATACGTATCTTGAGATATGAAGAAAATTGGGTGGAAAGGGCGTTACAGGAAGGCGTTTACTTTCTTCTGAAATGTTAAGTTCTGCCACAGCCAGAATAAATGAAGTGGTAATCTGATTTCATTGGTAACTTCAATGTATCCGTTTGGGGATTTCTAGAAATTGCTTCTGCTTTGAGGGTGTGTTTTACTGTAGCATACAGAGGTCCCAGGCCCTAGTGTGTGGATAACTTGCAGAACTGTCAGAGAACAAATCTTGCAGGTAAGATACTATATTTCTTAAGTTTATGGAATAAGTTCTGGATTTTGCTCCTTCCAAAACAGTGGTGTGAATGTTTCTTCTCCGACTTGATAAATTTCTTGAAGTAGTGTCTTAATTTTTAGGTGGTATGTTTTGGGCATTATAATGGGTTTGGTTTTTGTTTAAAAAAAAAAAATCTGCCATGCACATATATTTGTAGTTTAATGTTTACTTTTGCTGAGTCTAGTTCTGATTCATCATGTTTACGTGACTCGCCATCAGCCATCCGTTAGTTATAATTTAACTTTCAAGGCTGTATGTAATTTGGTTTTATTAATGAAGTGCAATAAACAACATTATGAAGCTTTTTTCTTTTAATCTTAAAAGGAAAAAAATCGATATCTAAAAAAGCAATCACAAAGAAGAGGAAGGCTGTCACAAAGTCTGCCATACCAGAATTTCAGGTAAATGATTTTTTTCATTTCTGTTTTTAAGCCCTTGAAATCTGAATGTCTTTAAACTCCTTCAGTCTTTGGCAGAGACCTTGGAAATCATAATAGAAGACAAATTGCCTTTTTCCAGTTACAGCAGATCAAAAGGCTTAATCTTAGAATACTCTTCAATGTGCATTTCACCTTTTCTTGGTAGAGAATGTTATAGCATTTTTACTACGTGCAGTTTACATAGCATTTCCCAGTATTATTTAAGAGCACAAATGACTTTGATAAAGCACAAAACTTGGAAACCTAATAGTGGTTCTTCTGTTTTATAAGGTAGATACTACCAAATATATGCATTTCTGAATAAAATTATTAGGGTTTTGCATGAGGTGTGATGTTATGATCCTTGAACTGAGAATATTTAGCTCAATTTACTGAAGGCCTTGCAAAAAAAAAAAAAATCTAAACTAATGTGCTCATCTTGTTTGTAACTTTTACCTCTTATCTGCACATGACCTTTAGACCAGAGAAGAGAGTGCTTATCAAAATCATCTCTTTTTTATGATTCTATAACAGAAGTATTATAGTAATTCAGTTGTCACAATTTGTGTGTGTATGCTTACTTGGATTGAAATTCTCCTTTGATTATAAGATTATTTAAAACTTATTTTGAGAAAGCAGTCTGCAGTAGACCATCATTAAATCACAACTATTCTGTAAAATGCTCAAACTGAATCTGTTTCTTCTATGATAATGTAGTGTTTCAGGTGGAGCTAGTAGAATTCCTGGTGATAAAACTGGTTAGACACTATTTAAACGTACATTGACTTTTGTCTATATCCTCATGGTAGGTGCTAGAACTGCTTCTGGCAACTCCAGGAAATAGTTGAAGTGTTTAAAAATTTGTATTTTTTGCAGTGCATTAACTACATTGCATGGATGTTCACAATTAATAGATATAAATTCTTCTTTACATTATTAAACTGCTGAATATTCTGTCTAAAAAAATATCTAAAACTTAGCCTCACTTTTTAGTTAAACTGTGTTAACTGCACAGTTACATATCTAGCCTATGTATTATGTTAATTAAAATGTGATAAAAACCTCTTTTGATAAGAGTTGGGCTTTAGATCTGTTTTAGGTGAAGCTAAGATCTGTTAGTACCAGCAGTTCAGTCTTACTAAGGAGGTTACTAACTATAAATTTCAAGAGGGCAGGGGAGACTAATATGACTGTTGCAAGCATTTGCAAATATTAAAACATTTGTATTTGGAATACTACTAAAACTTTTAGAGAAGTATAAAGCATGCTTTTTTTTATGCTTACTACTCCACATACTTGGGTGACCAAATTTAATAAATTATGTAACTGTTTGAGAGTGAGAGTATAATTTTAACTATTTGATAACGCTTCTCAAGTCTTTACTTGCCCTATGAGTTATGCAAGAGGGAGTATAACTGTAAGAATACTGTTAAKCATTCTTAAATGCCAGTTCTTTAATAAACAAAACCTTTTTGAAAACCTGTAAGTTGTTTTATATACCTGTGCCTATTAATATGAAAAATCCTCACATTTTAAAACCCATAATGCACATGATTTCATAAGAACAGATCCTATACTTACATACAAATCTTTTACCTAAAAAACAAAATCAAACTTTAAAGATGAGCAAATTAGTATTTATACCTCTTTTAATATCTGCAGTGACCCCAATTCTGCATTAAAATCAATTATTAACAAACAAATTCAAGAGGTGAGTGTACTAATTAATGCTAAAGTTTAGAGTGCTGTTTGTAAAGATCTGCTTGAGGGAACACAACAGATTTTTCTGCTATTGTAGTTTGAATGTCAGGAGCAAAGCAATAAACACAAATTGGTGATCATCACTCTATTTGTATGTGATTTCAAATCTTTATGAAGGTCTTAGCTCAACACTGCTTTAAAAAAAAAGGGAAGAGTTGAGGATGCAAATTTAGTCATCTTTATAGAATAAAAACACATGATTTTAATATTTTGAAAATGCAAATGATTGAGAAGTGACTTGACAGGTTCATAGATCATGATTTTGCAAGTTAGCTGTTTTATATTTATTTATTTATTAAGAAATTCTGAGTCCCAAGTTTATAATTCTTGTTGCTTTTTAGTATCTTAAAGAAATTACAGTAATTTACTGCTATACAGACAGTTTACTTCAGGTAATAAAGTATATTTGTGTTTGATAATAAGTGCTTTCTAAATCTTCCTCTTTTCCCTGTACATAATATATACATGCAGCTATATATATCTACATGTATGATAAGTATAGAAAGAATATACACATTTTAAGGAAATGGGGTAAATCTCTGGCTTTTTTATCTGTGTCATAGCAGAATTTCATTTTTTATAATCTCTGGTCTATAATGAATACAAATATCAAAAGGGGGATATATGATTACTTTCCAGTTGGAAACAACAGCAATAAATAAAGCAGGTTCATAGGGGGGGGGGGAAAAAAGGAAATAAAAGTAATTTACACTCATTGCCTAAATAACCTAATTTAGGCACATAACTCACCTGAATTGCATAAAAGTTACTGAAAATTGCTAAAAAAGAATTTTTCTGAAGTTCTGGCTGGTTGAAGGGGACCAAAGAGGGAGCATCAGTGATCTAGAGGAGTGTATGTTAGGTATGCATTTATGAATAGATCCACAGAATTAGATTCTTTTATAGTGGTGAAGAGTCTATTTATAATTTCTGAGACATCACTGGAGACTCCCAAGTTGTAATGGAACTTACAAAAATCTGGGGAGATATCTTATTCCTGTCTTTCCTCCTGAAGGTTTTAGTAATCAGTAGGATATCTGAGAGGTCACCAAGATCTGAGACTACATCTTAGTGGAAGAAGTTGAACACTGAATTTTCAAACTCACTGGAAAACTAAATACCTGCAGCTTCCGTTGTTTTCTGTTGAAAAAAACAACGCTTAGTGCCTATGAAAATTTAACTCATATGTAGTAAGTTCTGACCCTGATTTGAAAATACCTGTGTTGAAGTTAGCATATGCATGAATAGCCTTTAACAGAAATACTCACACCCTGGAACTTTAAGCAACTGCACAGTGTTCTAGAGACAGGAACTACTATGTCACTACTTTTGGTAAGTCATAAAAGAAACATCTTTTTCTTTTTCAGATTCTTTTTCTCATGATAGTTAATTAGAAGGCATCTTCTTCAAGAGCAGTATGTGAAGCTGCAGTGAGCTATCAGAATGCAACAGAATGATTAAACTGACATTATCATCTTCCTTTTTGCATTCATGTTAACTTACCTGGTAAAACATATAAACGAGTCTAGGCAACACTGCTTGCAGAAAACTGAATATCTAAGTTCAGCCAGTTAACAACCGCGAGCAAAGAACAGTATGCAACATACATTGGAGTCGCATTATGAGAAACAGCTGCTAAACTCCATATCAAATTGATCTGAAGAAAATTAATCTCCTTTTACTGTGGTTACTGACTGTAAATCAGTAGACAATTAAAAGGGGGGAAAAAATTGTCTCTGAATTCTCTGCCTAAAATGATAAAGGGATTATTTATTCTTTTGCCATATATTGAAAATTAAATGAAGTCATAAGTTAAGCCTGTCAAAGTGAGAAAGTAACAGCCTGTTTCAGCTGTTATTTGTTCTTCATCCAAAGTGATTTAAAAATTGATAGTAACTTCATTGATCTTTTTAGGTCTTAGTTGTGCCTAAAATCTTGGCCACAAAAATGTTAAAATTTTGAGGTCAAGATTCTAAAATTTGGGAAATCCCTAAATTATTTATCCTTGTGTTTGTTCACTCCTCTTTTGCATATGAAATACAATACACTTTTAAATAACTATGCTTTTCATCCATTCCTTAAAATTCTTGTTTTTTTCCATAAATAATATGGGAAATGTTTGGAAAATGCAAGGAGTTTCAGAGGTACACACTGATTGGGAAGAAGTTATCATTGGTCCTCATCTCAAGTCCTAATGTTAATGAAGAAATACAAATTTTTTATCTTGGACCTTTTTGTGGATGCTCTCAGTATAATATGTGTTTCAGACACTAAATTTCTTTTGACAACAAATTGTCTTAGCTGAGCTGCTGCTGTTTTCCTTGTTTTACCAGTGAGGAATTAACACAGGTATTAGGCTCAAACATCCACCTGTTTTCATGCCAAGTTGGGACTTGGAGGTTTGTTTACCTTTCTTTGTCCCCCAGCCCCAAGACAACTTAGCTTTATATATTGATATTGTTTTTCCATTGCTGTAGTTTGGATTGGTACACAATAAACAATTTTGCAGATCAATCCTCCTGTCTCAAGTGACTATTCTGAAAATGAAACAGGACTGGGACCTGTGAAAAGTTTCGCCGCACGAGTTGTCTGATGTCATGCAGGAGCTCTGTGGTAGAGTTGGTATTTCAAGGACATCATTCAGCTAATGTAATACTGAAGTGATCCTTCTTGCAATCTATTGCRTTACTTAGTTCATCCACTTCTACCTCTGCAGCACATGTAGCACAGAGTTTTATGGGCAGTATCCTTCTTAGCATCATAATTCTGCTTTATCTTTGATCCATGGTACACTGAATTAAGCAGGTCCTCCAGAAGAAAATAAAAAGCAGTGATACAATTAAAAACTGAATTGTCAAGTACATAGCCAACAGGATGAATTACAGTTGTAGAGGGGAGAACTTAATCTGGGCCTTTCTTGGCTTTTGTCAAGAGCTTGATCTGACAAATGTTCACATTTTTGTGTAATAATACGGTATCACAGATTTCTCTTCAGACCAGATGGGAGAAGACAAGCCATTATGTGGCTTCCAGTTTACATTTATATATTTGGAACGTGTACAGGGCAGAGGTCCAGTATTGAACCTAAGAGAGTTACACATAGTAACACAGTTTTCTGGGTCAAGAGAGAAATCTTTTGCCAGTTGATTTTACACATATTTTCTACAGCAAGACGGTGGTAACTTCCTCATTCATTCTCTATTTTAAGCTTGATAAATGTAAACACTGTAAACTTGATAAGGGTAAACATTTATTTCGTGTTGTTGCACTTTCCCAATCCTGTCAAACATACGCAAGCATTATGAAAAATAATAATTGTGTTTATGTATTACAGGTTTCTGAAATACATGCCTTTTGCTAAAGGTGTCTGTTCTGTATTTTAATAATGAAACAACATGGTTGATCTTTTTTTATTATTATTTGAGTTTTTTCCAAATCTAAAACTTAATGTGCAATTGAAGTAAAAAAAAAAATGTTGTTATGAATTACTGATTTAACAAAAAAATTATAATAGCATTTTTGGTTTTGTTCTGTTTGTATTTGATTTTTCTAAAGTGATTTCAATGTTGTTTTCAGTGGTAATAAAAGAATCTTTCCACTTAAGGTTATTCAGAAAAAAACAAGTTTTAATGTACAATAACCTGAATGAAAGCTAATAGTTTRATAATTTCTAGTTTAAGAAGTCTTTAATTGCCCTAAATTATGGTAAGCCAAAATTTACAGATTACTTTTATTTGTTGGCAAATTTGTTTGTCCATTCTCAAAGGAAATATGTAAAAAGATGTTTTCTAAAGACATGAATAGGAGGAAGCTGCAATACACTAAATATAGTACTCTTGTTAAAACCATATTATTTTATAAAAATGGCTGGATTTATTAGGTTATGTTTCTGGAATAGTAAGTGTAACCATATGAAACTTAATTGAGGTAGAAGTTTTAGCAATTGTAATTGTTATAGACACAGTGTAGCACAAAGCTACCATGCATTGATTCACCATGGAATTGCTTGCTACTCAAACTTGTTCAGAGGCATTGCTACATGTAAAACAAATTTGATAGTTTGTGGTGTTCACTGCAGTTTTAAGAAAATGCCTACATTTCAAAATGGAAGCTGATAAGCAGATGTGTTTTATCAGAAGAGTGAAGTATTTTCTTATTAGATTTCCTTTCATAATGTCCTGGTTATTTTTGTGTTTACATAAAAATTTCTATAAGAAAATAAAATCAAATGGTGTCATTAAGTAATAGTGTGTATCTCTAGATTTTATTTAACTTTTTTGTATGTTTTCCAAGTGACATATTACCAAATGTTTGTGTTCATTTGTTTTTTAGCTTATTTGCACTAATCTTGATGAACTCAGGGATTTAATCACAAAGATTGAGAATGAACTCAAAGATCTGGAGAACATTAAAAAGAAATCGGTATGTGACATTAAAAACTTCCTCTTGTATGGGTGTAAAACTATCCCAGTCATTTGCTGAGGCCTCTTTAGACCTGAAGGTTTGTGCTTTTTCAGTAATTGTATGAAGCCTTGCAAGTTTGATACCTGAAGACTATATTTATCTTTATTTTTTTTTTGTATGTACTACTCAGTTCACAGTTTTGTTATAATATCAGTAGCTCTGTATCAGCTTTTCACTGCCAAGTAAATCCTGGGTAGTGGTAATACTGTAGAAGGGTTAGTGCATTTCTATTAATCATGTGAACATTCCTTCTTGAGGCCAACCTTTGATCCAACAAGCAGTTACGGGACAGAGTTCTCATATCTGTGCATGCAGTGCTGATCAGATCTCATGAGCAGATTCTTTTGTCTGTTATGATTCCAGCTCCATTTTCTTTGCAAGTAATTAGAATTGCTTACAGGAAAGCATGCTATCTGGTGCTAGATCCAAGATTTAGATACAAATTTTACTTAATATACCCTGTCTGTGATACCGCAGCTGAAAACCCCAAAATAATAACCATTAGACAAGAGAATCCAATGCATTTTGGATTTGTAGGAGGGAGTCATTCTCATCAAGGAGGTGACTGATTTTAAATACACAAAAAGTAGTACTCACTTAAATGGCCATCTGCAGCCAACTCTTTTTAATACTGATTCTTGTTCATACCAGTCTTGTTTATTAAACCTTTGATTAGCATTTCTGTGGCATTTCTACAAACAGTACAATTTAAAATGTCCATTTTTCCATACTTGAAATTAAGCTGCTAGTTCCTGTGAATGTCTTTTGTCTCATGCAGAAACAACTTTTTTTTTAATGAGGGAGAAATATGTGGTAGGTGAAAAGAAATACAAATTAGGACTCTGAAAGACCAATTTCAGTGCAAAAACTTAGCCTAAAACTTGTTACAATATCCAAAGTAGTAATAAGGGACCTCACTTGAAATTATTTTGCAGCTGCTAAAGTGCAGGTTGGTTTTATGACAAGATTGTAAAGAGGTTATTAGAAAGGCTATGTTGGCAATAGAGGAAAAAATAGCAAAAAAAGCATATACATAAGCATATCAATAATCTTAGTACAGATGAGACTTTTAGTGTGAGTAAAACCCTACCAACAAGACTTCTTCAAGGGTAGACAAATGCTAAATATGTCATAATTGCTCTTTGGACTGAAATCTGATAATGTCATTATGTAAATAAGTTGCATGACTTCACCAGGAATACTATGTTTAGTTCTAAACATACTGTCTTTAAAAAAAAAAAAAGTGCAGAGGAGTTGAGATGCAACTCATTCAACATTCAGAAGTTGTCTGAGGTAAGGACAATCCTATGTGCTTGTATAAATATATCGGATCATGATTTTTGGTCTCTGAACATTTATGTTATGGAAATGTTATGTGAAGAAAAAAGATTAGGATTAATTGCTTTAGAAGTGAATGTAAGGAAACAGTGAAGTATTGATAAAAAAAAAAATTGTCATGAAGAAGGCAAACTGCATGCTCCCCTTAAAAAAAATAAAATAAAATAAAAAAGTTCAACTAGATAAATAGTCAACAAACTTGACTTGATAAAATGAGGTTTCACCAGAGTTGTATTTTGATGTTGGTAACACCACGTGTATTTAGGTTAGATAATTTTAAAACTAGAAGAGATGCAGGTTTTCATTCTTTATCATATAAACTCTTAACAGAAATGACAGTGGCTGTTCCAGAAGAATCCAGAACAGGGTTTTTTTGGGTTTCTCTGAAGTACCTAGTCTATTAGGTTCTGTTTTAATTCAGCCATGGAAATCTGACCTAGTGTGGAAGTTCATTTTTATATGATAATTCATGTTCATGTTTAGGCTGTTCATGACCTTGTCTTTTGTTTTGACCTAAAGATGATATTCTTCTTAACTACTTCATGGAATCACTCTTGGCTTTGTTAGTAATAGTGACCCAGGCTCAAGCTTTGTTTGGCAAGCTGCAAGCAAATTAGAACAGGGAAAGCCTTGGGTAATTTTAAATGTAGGCATTTCTATCACTTCCTCCTATAACAATGATATAATAAACTTATTAGAAGGGATTTTCACTGTCTGGCTGAATAAAAAAGTTTGATCCCATATTCTTTTGTATAATTGTAATGCCTTTGAATTAGGTATGAATAATATTCATCCAAAAAAATTTTGCACTTTCACTTGATTATTGGCGAGTTTGTTGTAAAAATGATGAGATTTGCCTTAGTGCCATTGAAAGTAACCATTTAGAGAAGAACATGTAATTTTACCTCAATCCTTTAATTTTAAACTAAAGTTCAAATCAGTCTTAGTATTACCTCTTCCCAGACTGCTTCTCTTTCAAATCCTGGCCACAGTTCTGATGTGAGGCTGCAATTTCACATGTGCTTTCAACTGACATAAGCCAAAGCTTCTGCCAAAAAATAGTTCCCAGTCTGTGTTCCTGGCAGCTTGTTGCGTTTTCTGTGCCACCCCATGAGAGAGGATAGCAAACTTTATTCTTTAACAGCATGGTGAACTGAATGAGGAAGATGGTCTGGGATAAATCTAACCACTGCTGAGGTAGTTTTAACCCAGATCAGTTTCCTAGTGCAGTTTACCATGCAGTGGCACAAGTAACTTGTGCTTGTGCTGCTGCAGTTTGAGGGGTCATTGTAAGGGCAGCAGGGAACATCTAGGGGCAGAAGAAAATAGAACTGCTTTTGTCAGGAAAAGTGTTGTTTTGTGGCAGTTGAAATTGTGTACCAAATTACAATCTGAGCCTGGAAAGAAATTTTCTATCTCTTGCTTCATCTACTAAGCAGTTTCTCTCCCTCTTGAAACGTAGTAGGTGGTTAGGAGAGGATCAGGTAGTCAGATGTATTTTTTTATTTTGTGGATGACTGGAGGTCAGAAAGCTAGAGATGCAGAAAGGGAACTTGAGAGACTTGAGTCAAACTGAGGAAGTCTGAGCTCTGTGTACTGTCTAGTAAAAGGATGGAGGGTAGCTTCTGTGTCCTAAGGAATGTGCTAAAGCTAGAGGAGAAGCTAGAAATTGTAGCTTCCTGGTTCTCTGTCCTAACCCAGGTTTAAAAAAAAAAAAAACATTGTGAGCAGCTCTGACATATGTTAGCTGCCAGTAACCACTGGCAGGGACCACTTGAAAGCTGAGGGTAGCCTCAAAATTTCCTCTTCTTGCACTATGCATTTTGTGCCAGGAGCTGTAGAAAGGGAGACAAAGAGAAGATAGCATGCTGTAACTTGGGAGGAGTCTTCTAGAGGAGCCKTTTGGGAAGGTTCAGTTCCTTTTCAAAAGTAATGGAAAAAGGGCAAAGAATCTGCCACTCTTCTTTCTGAAATTATTTATGTTATTGAGGTTGTAAAGGGTTTGTTATGACTAGTGGAGATTTTAGTCTTTAGTTTAGTCTGCCTCTGCAGGAAAGTATACAGAGTAATGTTATATAGCCATTTTTTTATCTCATTCTGCATGTGATTCTCAAAGAGGATGTCTCAGACTGCACACATCTTATCTTAAAGCTTACCTCAGAAAGTCAAATGAAACGGAGTATAGTGGTGAGCCAAAAGTCTTCCAGAACTCAAATAGCAGACCATTTTATCTCTGCTTCTGTTAAGTAGTCTTGTTTGTTGCAGGAATATAGATGTGTTTGGCTCTGTAGTGTATCTGTTGCCCTGGCTTGTCGTTGAGTGCTCGACGTTGTCAGAATAGCAATTTAGGTGGCTGGCTAGTAACCTGTTCTGTAATGCTGCTGTGTTGGACACCGTGGAATGCAACGATGGCTCTTTTAGCTATGGAGTTATAGCAGGCCAACCCCTGGGAGATTGCCTTAAAATAGAATGAAGGATGAAGCCCTCTGGCTTTTTATTTTGCTGTGAAGAAAATTTTATGTATTTAAGGGTAATGTAATTCTTGCCCTGTGTTAGCCTAATGTTTTTTTCATCCTGCCCAGCCACGGAGATGCACTGTAGCAAATCGCTCTGTGAATTAAGCTGTTCCATAGAGTGGTGTGTATTTAACTGTTCCATGTCATAGCAGAACTTCAATTTTTCTTTGATCTCTTCTTGCCACTGTGTATTAGGAGACTATGACAGGATTGCAGATGCTTGTGTCAAATAGTGAACTCTGGGCTTTTTGGCAGATGCCACTTTTTAAGCTGACTTTGTAGAGAGTATGCTTTTTGTAAAGTCAACTGGGTTGTGACAAGGGTGGTTAATTCTAGACACCGTCTCGATCATATTASAGTACTAATTGTCTTGGAGAGAGCATAAATATTGAAAGATTCCTTGTTTACTGAAGTACAAGACGTTATTTTGATAGCACCGTTGGATTTGAGTCATTCCCTGCAAGTCTGGTAAGTGCATAGATGTCTGGGGAGGGAGAAGGAAAACTGGAGCCTGTGATTCCCCAAGTGAAGCAAACRAGGTTAAAATGGATAAAGAACATTATTTTGAGTAGGAAACCAGACTCTCCCTGCAGGCAGAGAAAGGAAAAACAAAGGGGAGAGGAAAGAGGGTTGCCTAGTCAAAGGACACCAACCAAGTTCACAACTAACTATGTTTTGGAAGGAATATATTTAAGATTTTATTGTTTTGCAGAAATCTGTGACATTCTAGTATTCTTGGTTTAGTAGTAGAAAAAGATAAGAAACTCCTTTACATAAGCTTTGTGTTTTGCTCTTTTCTGACGTTGTTCTTGAAGGTTTGTATGTCACAAGTCAGGTGAATATTTTTGTCTGTGGGTAGATTTATCTGTAAGCAGGTGGATTTCAGGAGGGCTGAAGGCAAACTAAGGTTTTCTGCAAGCCTAAGTCCATGTCAAGTGCAGAGATCTGTATCTGGGAATGCACCTGAAAATTCAGAGTTAAAAACCAACAGGCTGAAGTCAGAAATATTTAGGACTGCAGACAAATTCATTTGTAGGAATGCTTAGGTTGCCCAGAGGAATACATTGAGCCAGGATGGAATATAATAAAGTTTTCTCTGTGTTTTTTTTTTTTTTTTTTTTTTTTGGGGGGGGGGGTGGTGATATTCCAAACAGGCTGTTGTTAAACTTGTTCATAGGAAATGGAAGTGTCCAAATTAGAGAGAATGGACTGTTTTCTTTTTTTATTGATTTGCTGCATGTTACTTAAAAAAATAAAATACTAACATATGGCAAAAAACAATGCAAAATTGCTCATTTATTAAACATAGGTTTCTAAAATACTTCCTCTGCATATGGCAAAGAAATGGGAAATTGTTTCATTCAGGAACTGTGTTTGAGCAAGGCTGTACAGGGACTTCCCAAAAATGGTCAGCAGAAATTCATGCACCCCTGAAAAACAGATAAGGTCTATTACTATTTTTGTGAATCAGACACTAGCTTTACAACTGATAATGTAGAAAAACTTACTGGATTTTCTCATTTGGGCCCTGTGGAAGCTTAATTTTTAGAGGGTTAAATCTTTGCTTTTTAGCACAAGGTTGACTACTTCTCTTTCCCTGCCCCTCTCCTCCCTCACTAGTGAAACATATATCATGCTTGAGACTTCCAGATACAAAGAGTTGTCTGTTWTATTTCTTTGCATCTATATTACTGCACCTACATGCCAACAAATGGTATTACAATCTGTGAAATCTAGGCTTGCTTTTGGTTTAAACTGGAGATGTAGTAAAGGATCCTTGACCTAAATCTGTATTGGAATGACAGGATTTTAGTAGACCTGTTTGTAGTCACACAGCTATAACACTCATTTTCATTTATTGTTTAGGTTGTATGTCATTGTGCATCATATTTTGTAATGTATCTAGCATGCTCTTTTTCCATTCTTTGTCCTAAAATTTGATTTGTACTTTAGTCATTTGCACATAGTTTGTTACTGCTTTTTTCTGGTTTCCCTTTGTTTTACCTCACCTTTTGAAAATGCTGGTGTGACCCCAAAATGTTGAATTTGGAGTCTGAAATAAGGCTTGTAAGTTCACATTTACATTCATAACTACTGTGTAGTCCGTAACTGCTACTTTCCTGTAGTTCTGAGGAAGGTTTGAGCATGTGGAGCTTTTGGAAGTCCAACCAGTTAATTGTTTAGTAAGAATGAATAAAGTCAACTTTAGGCTTCAAAATTTGAAATCTTCTCCACAATGATTTGTTGTTCTTCTGTTATTTCTATCTTCTGTTGCTCTCACTATGTTTGTATATTTTTGTCCCAGTCTTCGTTTCTTCTTAGCTCTTCCAGTTCCTCTTTTATTCTGTATATTTAGCCCTACTGTTTTTGTCAAAAATTTTCTCTAAACTTTGCATTATCTTTTATGCCTTTCCTTATGTTTAGTCTAGCCCTACTATAAATGTTTGTTAAGACACTTCCCTTAAGCCACTCCTGTCTTCTATTTTTTTACAGTTACAAATGGGAAAGTGCAGGTTTTGCATCAAAGGCATGAATACATATTCATACCTTTAATCTGTAATATTTTCATCATATAGATAATGCTGTGTATTCAGAACATTTCACAGTGCCTTGGATTCTGGTCAATTTATATATTATTTTGAAAAATCGGGCAAGACAGCAGACACAGTTATAATAAAACAACTAATTTTAAGATGTTCAGAGAAAGAATAGAAAAATGATTGTATATCCAGGAATAAGAAGATGAAAAATTCAGCTATATGGAATGGACTTAAATGAGGTCCTTATTAGTTTAAAAGAAAAACAAACTGTTTGTAAACAATTTAGCATAACACATACAGCCAGTTTCTTCCTGAGTTATAGTAATATAAGTAATTTAATACCTTAAAGTTCCTCTAATGGTGAGTAAAATGTGACAGTTCAGTGCTGGATAATTTCACTGTTCTGAGTTAGTTTAGAAAAGGTAGTGAGATCTAGCTGATAATAAATTTTCTCCCATGTTTTTGTTTTATAACTTTAAAGTCAATGTGGGAGATTAATCAATGCAGTGACGATTATGCAATTATATTGCCAAAAGACAATGAAGACATGTGGCTAAATGTCTGTCTGAAGAGTCATTTCATAGTAATAAACTAAATCGTGAGATAGACACTCTTAGTGGCAAGAAATTTATTGCTTTTTTTAACCTCATTTTTTTTGCAATAGCTAATAGAGTCTGGGGTACCATTTCTGGATATAGCTTGGTTTGATCAGATCTCTGTATGTCATGAAGTGCAAATTGAAGGTGTTCAAAAAACCAAAAGTTTGGGGGCTGAAATAAGATGATTTGCCAGTCTTTTCACTAGTTACAGGTAAATTCTGAAGGATATAATTGATAAAGAGAGGTCATAAGTGAATTTGTTTTATAATTACTGCAAATCGTTCCTCTTGACTATGTTTTGTGCCAGTCCTCAAATAATATCAGAGGTTAGCTATTGATAGATCACTTGTAATATTCAAAATGATGTTGCTGACAGTAAAATACAAATCATCAACTTGCAGGAATTTTTACTGTAAAAGGTAACTTCTGACTAAGCTTTATCAAAATGAAGACAGTTCAAAGCATAGATGTGGTCATACTGTACACTTATGTAATCTGATCACACATTCTTATTCAGGCAAAGCTGCCTTTGAGTAAGTGTCTGAAATTTTAATATTTGGCCTGTAAGCTGGTTCAGAGGGACATTCGATCTCAATCCATATCTGAATTGAAAAGTTATCGGTCTCTTTTCTTTAGGTATCTGATGTCCAAAGCAGTTGCAGATCACCAGCTCCCTCTCCGTGTGACATCACTAGAAAACGCTAGACTGGTGATGTCACACATACCACAGAACCCCGCTGCAGAATGGAGCAGGCCTATTAAGGGTAAGGTAAGTTTTCTCCCTCCACCACCACCCCTTTTGAACAATATTGCATGGTTTTATAAGATTTCTAATTTTCTTTATTTTATGTCCTTAGGATATAAAGTAAAGATTACAGAAAATCTTATAAAACTGCATAATATTGTGGTTGTGTGTGTGTGTGTTTATTTAAATACAAAACAAAACAAAAACTCCCCTATCAAGTTTAGTCCTTACCCCATATGTCCATATCCTGGCTCCAGTCTGCTTTGGGGTTCCATGATGCATATGCCAGAATAATGTATGCTGGGGCATCACGGAGAGTGGAGTCAGCATTCCCTGGCTGCTCTGGATGTCAGAAACCTTATTTTGAAAGGTAAGTTTTCAGTTCAGAATGTGTTGAATGTCTCTCTTCAGTTTTATGGAAACACTCAGCACATTTCTAAAATGTATTTACATTTATTTTATTTTAGTTGTAATTTACCATCATAGCTCTAAGCCACATTTTTATACTTGTTCTGTATCTAGGCCTTTGTTTTGTTTTTAATAGCATATGTTGTATTTCCAGAAGAAAATAGTGTTTTGCTTGTCACTACCTGAAAAAAGACGGTAACTAGAAGTCAGACCAAGGTATAAAAGCAGTGGAACTGGAATTGTGAATTACAGGCCATGTAAGAATATAATTCTGCACACAGCCATGTTAGGTACTGGATATTTCTGTTTAATTCACAGTTAAAATAATTAGCAGTTAGGAATGCAGGCTCTAAAATGTTATCAGGCTTAGAATTAGCTCAAATAAATATAAAGGCAGCAATTTATTTACACATTTTTTAAGAGCAAGTGTTGAACCTTTCACTCAGTGATATGGAAAGAGTGTTTTTACCTCTGAAGCGCTATCTTGGTTTGACATAGTTGCATCATTTCATGTCTACTAATAAAACCCTATTGGATCAAAAAAYAACAACAGAACTAGAAGTCAGTGCATCCAGTCCCCCTCTCTGCATCCTTTTACTGATGAATGGGCTGAAGTATGGAGCTGTAATAGCTATTCCTTTGTGCTAACCCTGGTGTTCTTCCAAACCACTCCTTGTGGAGTTTCCTGGACAGCTATATTTTGATTACTTTGAGTAGAAGGGTTGTGACTGTTCTGCTGTGGTCAACACCTGTACCCTTACATGTTGAATTCCATTTATTTGTAAATCCCGTACCACGTCAGGTCATGTTCAGAGATTTTATCTTTTCAGCTCTAAGGAGTATCATGGAATCCTACAACTGTTGGTTGGAAGGGACATTTGAAGGTCTCCCTGTCTTGAAGCAGGACTGTTGCCAGTGCTGTATCAGGTCATCTGTGGCCTGACTAGCTGAGTCTTGAGAACTGGGAAGAATGGAAATTCCACAGCTTTTTTGGGCAACCTGTTCTAATGTTGTAGCTTTCTAGTGAAAATGTGTTTCCTAATGCCCAAACTGAACCTCCTGAGCTTCAATTTGTGGCTGCTTTCCTTTGATACCATCTGATGTTACAGAAAAGAGTGTGGAACACAGTCATTTGTAAAGGGAAGTTTATGTTCTATAGACATTAATAGGCCACTATGCAATGCTGAAGTAGAGAGTTAAATCATAGGCTTATCAATAATTGATTTGCTTTTTTTCCCAGAAGAGCACAAGACTATATTAGAGAATGAAATTGCATAAGGTAATGCTGGATTTGTAGCAATGTCTCAAAGTTATAATTATTTTTTTTCTCTTCTTTTACTATTTAAATATTTAAGGTAAATAGCAGATTTTATGTAATATCTGGACTTTGCAGAAGTCTCATGTTTGCACAGAAAAGCAACTGAACCACAATCATTAAAAAGATAAAGATAACTTTTTTTCAGCATTTTTGGCCCATGTTTGCTCTGTGCCCTGACTATTTCTGTGTAAGGGAAATTCTTCACATGATTTAAATTTCTATGTATTGCCACTGACATTTGTTGCCAGCTACTAAGCCCTGGAAAGAAAAAGGAGTAGTTTAGATACAGGAAATTCATTTCCAAATTCATCATTATTATGTTGTTGTTTGCTTCCCAATTACTTATATGCAATTATGACAACATCTGAATTTTCCAGAGATTATAGCTGAAGGACATTAATTTCCTTTAAAAACTCTCTCTAGAATTCTGCGGGTTTTTGGWWTGGGTTTTTTTTTAAGGGAGGAGAAAAGTGACCTGTAATCATTCTGTTCTTTCTTGAAGTGATAATGAATACAATAAAGTCCTGAAGTCTGTTCTTGACTAAGTCTTCTGCCTGTGTCTGGCTGTTCAACGCATGATACAGTTATTACTTCAGAGTTTGCTCAGTGGTTCAGCTCATATTTATCTAGCTCATAAATACTGTTTTTTCTACCTAAACCAAGATCTCAGCCTTATTTAGAGGTAAATGAGTCTCTCCAAATTCACTTTTTCACTGCTCTCTTTTACTCTCTAGTCATTTTCTGTATGTTTTTTATTCTTTTTTTCACACATCCCATTCTTTCCTAAATCCAATACATATTCTGCATTTCTGTGTCCTTAAAGTAATGACATTGGGTTTTTGCCATTTTGATTTTTATTTTGATACATTCCACTAATACTATACTTCATATAAATTCATCCTTCTAAAACTGAAAAAGGTTATATATGCTTTAAGAGAAAAATAAATCTGTGCRGGTTTTTTTACCCATTTGCAATTAATTTTGTTTACTACTATCATTAAAAGGTGACACCAAATGCCTTGTTAGGCTACAATGTACACATGGCTATTCTCTGTGCTCAACAGCACCTTTTTGCTGCAGTACATTACACATGCAATATGAATGGCCACAAATAGAGGAAATTAAGAACACAATTTCCTGACCAGTCTGTGACCTCCATATTAACTGTTATATGGTAATATGGCATAGTTCCCTATTTAAAAGCTTTGTTCTTGTAATTTTAATTAAAGATTAAAGGAGTAGCCATTAATTACATGTTGTGTAACATGTGACAGACAAGCCATAAAAATAAAAAATGTGTCTGGTCTTCAAGCAAGTATTCAGCCTAGCTGATCTTGCTGTGCGATGGAAAGATCTGCTGGAATGAGTAGAAAGGAATTACTCCACTATCCATAGAAGGATCATTATTGCAGACTGCTGATGAAAGGCTGCTTTGTCTAGCTTGATCCAGCTTCTCCTGCCCTAAATTTTTTTGTGTGTGTTGGAATGCAGCTAGCTGTTAAGGAGATGAGCTATACTCAAAGCTAAAGATGTGTATCAAATATAAGCAAGTTCCTTAGTCTTCCTTCTTTTTCTGCTGTAGAGACATAGTGTCTTTACTCTCTTAGCGTCCTTTATGAGAGATGAGACAAAATCATAAGGAAAATACACTAAGTTAGTATAGTGGCAAAAGCGTCTCATCCCTTTTCTTAGCTACTCATACATATGCATTGTTCTGTCCTTTATGAAAGTAAATTGAAAATAAAGTTTTGGAAGCAAATACTTGTAAAACATATGTGTCTAAGAGTGTTAAGAGAGAGTTTCACAGCATTATGTCCACCATATTTTTTTTTCAGTATTGCATGTTGCCTGTTTAAGTGAATAACAAAGAAAACTGTGCTGTGTAGATACGCTCTGTTTTTTCCCCAACTTCTTTTATCCTCAGCCAGCCTATTCAAACTTAACAAAACATGAATTCTTCATGGGAAATATTAAGATTAAGATTTTAACTCAATCATATAATTAAAAATGTTTTTCTTTTCCAAACTAAAATATGTAAAGTTTTTACATTAACAAACTGCTCCTGCTCCATAGTCTGTTACTTCATAAATGATCAATATACAGAACTTTCCTGTATTTAAAAAAAAAAAAAAAAGTATGTAGAACTTGGATAAAATACCAACAAATATGTAGTCCAAAAATTGTGGGGTTTTTCTCCCTGAAAATTTTAGTAAATAATCTTTTATTTTTGTAAATGGTGATACAATTTATATATATTAAGTGAAATCATTGTGAGATTTTTGTGTAGAAATTTTAGTATTAGCTAATAAAAGTTTGCATACACATTCAGTTTCCTTGACCTGAAAGGACTACTACATATGTTAGGTACTCTTGTAAGTAATTTTAAACACATCATGTGTTCAAAGAATTCTACTTCAGTTTTAACAGTAGCAGTCTGTAAAAAGTGTAGATCTTTTTAGTATGGCTTTTTTAATTAGGACATTGTCTCTCTGTAGTATAAAAATTGTAGAGTATTAGTTTGCCTTACAAGGTTGAGGATAGACATAATTATGAAATATGAGTCTAGTAATTATTTTTCTATGTTGTATTAAAATGTATCAAGATTACTGTAGGACTAGTTCTGTATAACAAGAATCAGGTGTAATGCAGTGATAAATAAACTATATTTATGTTTGCAGGGAAGATGGTATCATCGGAAGCAAGCAGTAAAAGAATTGCATGGTACATTGATACGACTGCTTAATGAACTGTTACCATGGGAACCAAAGCTATTGAAAGCATTTCAAAGAAACAGGTAATTAGCTGCTTTTCTTAACAATAGTTCATGAAATGGGAAAAACAACAAAATTACAAAACTTACTACACCTTTAAAAAACTAATCAATCTTAGTTGACTTCTGAAATAAGCCAAATGAAGATACTGTGAGAGTTAGAATAAAGTATTGGCAGTGCTTTAGTTTGAAGAGTTATTTGATGTTGCAAACTTAGTGACTCTAACTAAACTTGGATTTAACCTTGAGGGTTTTTTTTCCTAACATGCTTTAGAATCCTTAAGCATGCTTGTCTCAATAGTTATGTCACAGTCTATCTAGGGTTTATATTGCTGTTTGATTGAGCAAATCTGAAAAGCTGTATCTAGAAATCTATACCAGGGCTTTTTTTGACATTTTAAATCAGACTACTGTGCTATGTACTATCTAAAACCAGCTAAATTGGTAATTAAAATGTTGTTTTGAGTCTTTCTAGCTGTATAAATTTGTATGTGTCTGGGATGAGGTAAGTCAGAGAAACATGAGTATAGCAGTGACGGGGTTAAACCTAGTGAGGACAAGTATTACTTCTGAGAGGTCCTTTTGAAATTGTGAAGGAGCATAGCATTGAATGGTATTTGAATAGCAGCAAGTTTTGAAAGGAGCGGTTGCTTGCACCTACTGATCAGACCCTGAGCACAAATTTGTCAAAAGAAAAAAGGAAATTCCCATCCAGAAGCTCTAGTGCAATAGCGTTTGCCTCGTGTCCCTCTACAATTCTTGCTTACCTGAGCTTAAAGTTCAAAATCCCAACAATAGAGTTGAAGAAGTATCATCCACAGTACATCTTCACACGCACGATCTTCAAGGTTGTTTTCTCTCAGTAATCCAATTCAGTAAGAGACCAATGTGTAAAGGCCCTGAGTGCAATAAATGGCCCTGCCCACCTCGCTGGGCCTCCTACCACCCTGCCCAGGCCCAGGTCCCCATTTCAGACCAGCTCAGGGCCATCAGTCTGTGCACCACTCTAGCCCTGCCTCTGCCCAGCCACAGACCCTGCCAACCCTGATCTGCAGGTGACCACTCAGCCTTAGCCTCAGCCTGACCCCATCATGATGGACTTGTCAGGTCACTTCAGGGCTGTGTCTGACCCTGATTACCCTCACCRGGCCTTATCCATACCCTGACAYGCAGACTGACCTCCTAGCCTGATATTTGACCTGTCACCCAGCCATCACTGGGCTGGGTTTGACCCTGATTACCCTCATTGGGCCTGGTCCTGACTTGTGGATTGACTTCCTGGCTTGACTGCGGACCTGTTTCATCACCACGAGCTTGCCTGCTGATCTGGACCCTTGGCTGAACCTGGCTACTTCCCCCAGTCCTGCTGGCTTTGCTCTGGTACTGCGAGATGGTGTCCTGTCCGGTGCGGCGCCTGACCTGCAGGCTGTGTTATCACATTCAGCTCCCCACTCCCTGCCCCATAGGGAGCAGATGACCTTCACTGCACCCTGACACAAAGAACTGTTACTTTAACCCATAAGCATGGGTAAGTTGAAGACCTTATTTTTACTGTCATAAGAGTTGAGTTTAGATCTAGACTAGGGACTCGAGTCTGTTCTAGACAAGGTTCTAATTACTAGCATCTGTTCATTCTTCTGGTAATTAATTCTTCTGGATGTTGTGTTTGGTTACTGCTGGCTGAACCCTGCAGTTCACTGTKTTTTTATTCTAAAATATCCCTAGATCTTTTCTGTGCAATGATATAGAGCAAGGGACAGTGGAAGTAAGTAGCAGCCCAGGAGTATCAAGATAGGGACGCTGTTATTGTTGATGCTGTTTCTGAAGAGTGTTTAAATGGAGTAAAGCAGCTATATATTTCTCTTATGTGCATTCTTAACAGTATGAGCCTATGGAAATGGCAGTGGCACCTGTTCTAATGGCCTTGAAATTAGAAAGTTATCTTAGCGGAGAAAGGTACATTGTGGTCCAATAGCTGGTCCAAAAACATGATGCATTCCAGAAAACAAGATCGACTTCTTTCTTTAGACTGAACTGTCTTCAGAGGAAAGAGTACTGTAGACTTGTTGCAATTAATACCTGTATCCATATAGGTACATCTGTCACAATGAAGGGTGTAGGAAGAAGCAGAAAATGGAGGCAGGAAAAAAGTGGTGGTCAGGTTTGACTAAGTCTTGTTGCTTATTGTTAGAGGACTTTAGTGCATAGAATCTGATTTTATAAGGGAAGGGATGTTGCTGTCACTTTACATTTTCTGGGTTTTAGAGACTTGCAGAGCTACCCTGAACATTTTGAAGGGCAGTTCAATGCCAGCTTTTTTAATGTGGCAGCAAATACAAGCAAAAGCATGAAAAATTGAGTGTTGCTCTTCAGTAAAATTAGCTGTGTTATTTTCAAGGTCTCGACTGAAGAAGGATTATGATGACTTTAAAAGACACCCAGAGCTTGATAAATTTACCAGAGAGTTGTGGAGTAATGATGAAAGTGAAGTTGACTCTGGCAAAGATTCTTTTGCAGTAGTAACCAGTAAATGTTCAGAGTCTGCAGAACATGTGGAAATTCCTCCAAAAGATCACCCAGACAATGGTAAGTGTTTATGGTTATTTGATAGCCTAAACTTGATTCAGGAGCCTGCCAGTTTTTCCACATGAGCCTGTGTCCTGGTTTTTACCTTAGCTAACACTGTAACAATATTAGGGTAGATTTTGTGATGCGCTACTGGCAGATATAGGCTAAAGGTGGTAGACATGACCGAGATGAGAATTCTGATGTGTGTAAAGTAAGCTTTTGCCATTTTTGTAGTTGATTATTTCTGTGATAATAGTAGGCCTGCTCAGAATTTACATAAAATTGGCAGTGGCTTATGTTGTTTAAAAAAAATTAATATGAAGACATAGTAGAGGTGATTAACACTGTGATCACCTTGGAGACTAATCTTTATAGTTGTCATGACAAATGCTTACAAACTAGCATTTCACCTTTAGCTAAATGCTGTAACACAATCATACAGATGTATCAGTTGCAACCTTCTAAAACGCAATTTCTGTTTTAATATACTTGCAGAAGAAATGAAACTGTTAGAGATGAATTTACCTGCAGGAAAAAGCAGACTTCTGAAAAAAGACTCAACTGCTAAAGAAATACAGAAGACACTGCCTAAATCTGTTAAACGACAGTCCAAGCAAAACAGTTGTCTGGATCAAAGCACTAATGAGCTTTCACCAAGGAAGAAAGCTAAGCTGAGCACTAGTGAGRCTGTGATCCACAGTTCAGAAGGTAACATAAAGACAGACAGTTGTTTGACTGAGCCAAAACAATTTGAAGCATCACCTCCAGAATCATTTTCCYTGGCAGATCCTGCAACATCAATATCAAACTTTCCAAAAGGGACCAAACCCATCCAGGCCTTGCTTGCCAAGAATATTGGGAACAAAGTGACCTTAACAAATCAACTGTCACCTCCCCCAAGCGTTAATATATCCGCTTCTGAAAAGCCAGTTGTATCACCTTTGGAATCGTCATCAATAAAACCAGCATTGCCCTGCCAGACCAGTTCAAAGAATCCTTTACAAATGGTATACAAAATGCCAAATGGCCATTGTGTACCAATAGACCTTCACAACAGCTCTGTGAAAATTCAAATGCAACCTGTGATTGACCCTAAAACTGGAGAAAAAGTCATGCAACAAGTTCTTATTTTACCTAAGAATTTTCTCATTCAGCAGAAAGATGGAAAAACTGTATCCAAAGACATTCAGTCACTGCAACAAAAGTCTCCTGAGCTGCACTGTACAAGTTTCCCGCAAGCATCAAATGTCAGTGTTTCTTTAACGCCKGTCCTGGTAACAGCACCCACAAATCCTACCACTCAGCTGTCTAGTGCAATTTTTAACAAGAGCGTCACGCACTTGTCACAAGTGACTGATCCTATGAACAGAACACAACCATTGCCCTCTACAACTTCAGCAAGTAATTTATTATCGTCAACAATTACGGTGAGCCAAACTGAAACTGACAAAACCAAGACTACAGTTTCAACTGCCACATTCCCTGTATCTTTGACTTCCCATACTATTTCCACAGCTAGTCAGTCTCTAATATCAGCAACAACATTAAGTGGATCTACAAACACTGCTTCTGCCTTTCATAATCTCACATCACAGCAGGCAAGTGACCCCCTTGAAATTAGGCAAGAACTGAAAACCATGTGTATAAGAGAATCACAGTCTATTCTGGTCACAACACGAGGTGGTAATACAGGAATTGTTAAAGTGCAAACAAACCCAGAGCAATTTTCACCTAATAGTTTGTCTCCTAGTTCAGTTTTCACTTATGCACCTCAACTTCAGGCGTTTTTGGTGCCAAAATCCACATTATCATCTTCTACTCTTCCATCTGTAGCAACAGCCACATCTGGTCTCCCACATTTTGGACAGTCCTCTGTTTCTGGGTTTGCCTCCTCAACAGTTTCAGCCATCAGCATTCCAGCTTTCMCTGCTGATTTAAACCAGACAATGGAGAAAAATCTCAAATTCACATTAGAGCAGGCTACTTATGGGGGCACTTTGGGTCAAGTAATAGAGAAAAACTGCCATGTGTCCTCTCCTCCTTTGTCCTCCATTTCATCAGCTAGCACTTTGTCAGCAACTCCAAGCAGTCCTGTTAATATAATTAGCATTGGACAGAATAACACTGTCATTAGTCCAGATTCTTTAGTGCAGCAACAAGATGATAGTAAAAAACAGCCTGTTATACAATCTGAGTTGAATTCAGCAACAAATGGAGATCTGATCAGTGGTAATCCCATCCAAAAACTTATGTTAGTCACAAATCCACCTATTTTGCCCCCCTGTGGGGTGTCAGGGGTCAATATTATACCTTCTCCAGCGTCCACTGGTGTTAGTGCTCAGAAATTCGTTTTCATTAATACTCAAATTGCCAATGGCCCATCAAACACTAATCTAGTTGCAGAGTCATTGAAACATAGCCTTCCTTCTTCCCTAAGCAAAACCTTTGTTAGTGCCACAGAACAAACACAGTTGGTTCTGATCCCATCTACGGTAGGTACACCAATAAGAATAAATTCATCACCTACTGTTGCTCAAGTTAAAGATGTGAAAATTGGACTAAATATAGGTCAGACTATTGTAAATACTAAAGGCAATGCACAACAGGCTCCACCAATTAATTTATTACAGTCTGCCATTTCTAAGGGAGAAGATAAAAAGGGCATGGCTTTGTCTTTGTCAAGTAGTGGTAGTTTGGTTCCTGTGTGTTCAAGTTTTGTGAATCAAAGTGTTATGTCCGTTAATGAATCTGTATGTGTTGCAACAAAAGCTGCAACTGCTTTTACAGTGACAGCAGCAAATGCATGTCTAGAGTCTGTTTCAGTAACACCAAGTGGGACTTCTTCTGGGACATGGCCTACTGTTTTGGTTGGTGGAAATGATACCTCAAGAATAAGGCCAATTCTGGGTAATCGACCATGTACATCAAATACAATGGGTTTATCAACTGTGAAAACCGGTCATCTTGCTTCATCTGTGCTAATTTCAACTACACAGCCAACAGTATCTCCTCAAAATTTACCATCTGCTTTGCAGTTTCCAGTCATTAGCTTGCCTGGATCTGTAGTCACCCCTGCTAAAGTGTTACCTACAGTTCCTCAGCTGGCAGCAGTTTCAGCTCCWCCTCCAGTACCTCCTCCACCCACACTACTTCAGTTTCAACCATCAGGAATTTCAGCTGCTGTGCCAAGTAATGCAAATATTCAAAAACCTCAAACTGTCTTGCATCCTGCATCACCAAATGCAGGCAAAGTCATTAGTTTTCCCAATTTTTCTTCCCTACAATGCCAGCAGATGCCTCCCAGTACAGTGAAACAAACTCATGCTCAAACTTGTTCTTCTAACATTCAGACATCTACAGCTTTACCAACTGTAACAAGCAAGGTAGGAGGTCAGCTGAATGAACCTTGTATTCAACAGAAGATAGTCATTAACACCTGTGTGTCTTTGGCACCCGGAACTCAGATAATGATTAATGGTACTTGTTTTGTTGTTCCACCACAAGGCCTTGGAGCTGGCAGCCATGTTCTTTTTCTCTCTTGTAATACAAAACCAATTCCTCCTTTAACTATTAACCATGGTCAAGAGGCTCAAGGTGCCCCAATTGTTAATCAAGTACCCTCAAAGATCACCCTAGCACCAAGTAATTTATTAAGTTGGCAAACATCAAAACATCCTTTGAAAAGCTCTACAAAAATTGTGAACTCCTTTGGGTCTGCAGATGCTTTACCAACTGTACATGCAACACCCCAGATATTAAATACTCCAGCTAGCTCATCTACTCCACCACCTGCAACAACAGTGTCTATGTCATCAGTGATAAAATCTGCTAACATTTTAGCTACATCTTCTGTGGTTTCTGCCATTCAAACTGGGAACTCTCAGTTACCAAGTAACACTTCAGTGTTTCACTTAGACACATCTATAAAAAAATTGTTGGTCAGTCCGGAGGGAGCCATTTTGAATGCTATAAATACTCCAGCATCAAAAGTTTCTTCCCTCTCTTCATCACTGCCTCCTGCTGTAGTGTCCACAAGCAGAGATCCCACCACTCTATTCCCTAATCTTCAGTCATCTTGCCTTGATAAACCTGACGAAGCTGCATCCTGAAYTTAGAGCAAATGAGCCACTTTGAAATTTTGGGGCATTCTTTTGGCTTAAGAAGTTGTTGTTGTAACTGTTAAATCATTTCTTACATTGTTTGAAATGGTTGATTTACTTAAAATTACTTCTTATAGTTCTTTTTTGTTTACTTGTGGGGCTTATGAGGAGGAACAATATATTCAGTTTAAGTCAGAGGTATGCTTTCAGAGGGCTGTTTGATAAAATGGTCAAAGATGACCAGTGAGTTCATAAACGTTGTTAGTTCAGAGAAATCTAGCTTTTGCGCACGTTCCATCTTACAATATGGACAGTTTGGCAGTGTGTTTATGACAGTATGTGTCTCCTTTTCATTTGTCAAATCTTATTTTTGTTTGATTTGTTTCTGTAAAAAATATTTATGCATTGTAAAAATGCAGTTTATGGTATAAAATTGTACATATTCATGAATTCCTAACAATCTGTACTAAACTATATGTACAAAGAACTATGCTGTCTTATTTATGTTTTGTTTACATAATGTATAGTTTTTTAAGTATTTTAGTAACTCTGGACCAGTGTACTGTTTAGCAACAATGCAGAAAAATCTGCATATAATAAATCAAGTTGCTGTACTGCTTTGTGTTGGCAATAGTTAAAAAATGTGTACGTCTGTTAAACCAGAGCAGAATACACACACGCACACACACATCTTTCTATTTAATGCAGATGCATTCCAGTTTGTGGAATTTTGTGAAATGAAATTATTTAATCTCTTCTGCTGTTCTATGTAGTTTACATTTCATGTGATTTAATAGGTGTTGGAAGGAAGGTCTTGTTGATCCTGCTGATACAGGGTAGGATGACCCATGTTTCATCCATTCCTAATAGATGTTTGCTTAAATTGCCTAAAATCTTCAATGACAGGCTAAGGCTAAGAATGGTTTCCCAGTCACCAGCCTAAATCACACTGACTGCTGTTCAGGACAACCATGTTTTGTTGTATACCTCATATATCTGATGAACAGTTCATTATACTCTTTTTTTTGCAGCCTTACATGCGTTTATACATATTTGGAGACTGTAACCAGCTGTCTCTTCAGTCTTCTGTTGAGTCAGAACATACCCATTTTTTTTCCACCAGTCTTGTTTTCTAGATCTGTTTTGGGGGTAGTCTTTCCGTTGRTCCGGATCTTAATGGAAGGATAGTGCTAAAACGCCATAGAGTACTAAAGGAGGCCTTATTATTCCTTTCAGTGGGAATAATTCACATCATACACAAAACTTCCCACCCCACCCCCTTTATTTTTCAATGTATGCAGTATGTGTTGATGTAGGTTCAGCTTTTGATTTGCTAAAATCCTTGAGTCATTTTCTGCAGGTCATCTGACTTTACAGGTGGTGCCTGATGCAGTGATTACTGAAATGGAGAAGTCTTCTGGTATCTTGGAGATTTTCGCAGGACCCTTAGCATATAAAGCACAAGTGTCTTTCTAGCAACTTCTGTTTTCTTTGAAGAAGATAATTTTAGAAATGTTGTTTTAGTATCTGATGTTGTAGTTTGTTAGTTGCATGGAAGATCCAGTCAGAGGCTGAACATCTTTGTAATTTTTTAGGAACTCCAAAGGAAGATCTCAGAAGCATTCATGGATGTTAGTTCTAATAGTTGTGGTTTCAAAGGGATTGAAGAGCTTAGATAATCTGTCTTCAGCAGAAATCTGAGCTTGATTTTCATTGAGATGAGGCTTAAACTTTTGCTCCTCATCCTCTCAAGTTTTCTCCTTTCCCTACTCATTCTCTACACACAGTTTGGTTTACATCTTGGATTGAGGAATAAAGCAATGGATTCCTCCCACTGTGTCACCTTCCCTGCCTATCTTTTGGAGAAGTAATCTGGTAACTAGATAACCAGAGGTGGGGGTGGGGAGAGTGAAAGCTTGTTACCTTTCATAGATTTTTTCACTAACTAAGCAAAAAATTGAATTAGGGAGTTACCCCTTTCTGGATCAGTAATCTCCATCTTAGTTTAAGGCTGAAAAAAAGGAAAGTTGTCACTTTTTGGACAAAAGAGCTTTTATTTTAGAAAACAACTACCTGTTATGCTTTACCTACATTTCATTACAGGCTTGATGTAATTGATTTTGGAGATATCCAGTAGTAAATGAGGTCTGTATGCTAGTGTTTACAGTATTAAGGCTTTTTGAATCTGTCTCCATTCTGCAGTTAAATGCTACAGGTTACAAGTGACTTCTTATCCGAACAGACAAAGGAAGATTTAAAGTGGCAGTTTCTTCACAGACACTTTAGATTCTCTAAAACTTTATATGTGTGCAAGAAAATCAGATTTTATTCCCATTTCCCTGGTGGAATCTTGAGATTGACTTTCTTGGATTTTTCTCTGAGGATATGGATTTTTACCTTTCAGTGTTGTGGTAGAGTGAATACCTACCTTGTCTGGAAAGCTTAGAAATAGGTTCTGCTATTGCAGGCTGCTCAGATGGAGAAAGAAATTTTGCATGACATTTTTTCATCTGCTGATGCAAGAGGAACATTTATGCTATATATAGCTCATTCTAATAAAGAACAAAGTTAGAAAAGCCTGGTTGAGGAGCTCAAAACTCAATTATATGAATGATTTGTAGAAATCTTCTGAATCAGTATGATAATATGTTATGATTTGACAGGTATAAATTTGCCATATGCATATTTGAAGGCATGTATTCCAGTAATTTTCATGGACTTTTATTCTCTTTTGGACACAACTTCAGATTTCAAATTCTATTGGATAATGGCTTGAGATTGCTGTGTAATGGACTTGAGTGATTCATTATTCTGTAAAAAAAATTTTAGTCTTTTTGCGTGAATACAATTCCTCTTGTCATCACTGTTCTCTGATAATGTAAATATTAGTCTTAGACTTTCTTTCAACTGAAAATGAGTGGCTATTGACACTTTGCTATATATCTTTTCTTCTTTGTACAAAATATATACCTGTAGCACAAAAAGAACTGTAAAAAAGTAGATTACATTCAAAGAAGCAATGAAAAAGCAAAAGGACCTGATTTTCATATCTATTTATATATGTCTAGATAAACTATATATTCCAATCTTCAAAGAAAATATTTTGACCTTTTCAGAGTTTATAAAATGCATTGCATTCAGACAGAATGACCAGTTCAGCTATTCTATACAAACTTTGGTTTTATTAGCAACTTTCAACATTTTGGTTGGTATCTTTAATTTTTAACTAAATGAACATGTTCTGTACAATAGTTTTGCTTGGCTGAGGATAGAAAATGGCATTTGTTTTGAATCACTGTTTAAATTAAGTGTTTTGATGTCCATTTAGCCACGTGCTTACGCTGCCATTTTCTTCTAGAGATTCTGCCTTTACCATACTATAAGCAGTTGAGCTACACACATTAAATGGAAATGGTATGTAAAATGAAAGTAGAACAGAAATGTAATGAATTGCTTGAGTCTGTAATAATATTTATTACAATGAAATTTATTACATGGTATGTTGAAATGCRTATAAATATAATTTTTCACCTTTTACAGATGGAGAAAATGAAGTACAGAGTTATTGCAGCAAAATGGAAGAACTGGGAACAGTACCCTGTATCCCCTGACTCCCATTCCAGCATCCTATTCATAAGTGAAGGTATAGATAACTAGATCATTGCTTTATTTTTCCAGATTTTTACCAAAGAAAAAAAATGGATTAGAAAATGAGGTAGTTTCCAAGACTGTAAGTGGCATTGATAAGTAGCATTTATAAAAACTAAAGAGTACAGAAAAGCAAGATGGAGAAGAATCCACTGTGACTGTGATTTTTGTCATTGTGTTCAGGCTTTGGAGCTTTCCTTGTCAATGTTGATTTCACAAAGAAAGGCAATATCCTTCTCTAATTAGTTGTTCATGTTGATTCATTCTGTGTACATCCACAAGTATAAGATCAGATTATTTTGACTATCTGTAGCTCATGGGCACCCAGTGCCAGCATATGCATAGGCATTCTGTCTGCATATGTGATGGAGTTGATACAGTCATTTCTCATTCTCTTTTTTAACACTTGCAGTAATAAAATATATAAATCMAAGAGAGATTTGTATTTGGGTATTAGTATGTAGTCACAGGGTTTCATGGTGATAGTAAGAAAAAACTGAATTTATGATAGAATCAATTTACTCAGTATRATAAGCAGGACTTTCTAACTTTAATTCCTGGGTCAGAGGGAGAATTGCTGTACATCTGTTTCTTAAAACAAACTTGTCAATATACATTAGCAACATGTGAATGCTAAAATTAAAATAGTTTGTTCAAAGCTTGTCTGACTAGTAATTCTACTGTTCCACTACATGTTACGTCTTCAAAACATMATTCTTGCCTGAAAAGAGTGCCATTCTGCAAATTGATCTTGGAAGAATCTTTGACACAGAGACAAAAATGGGGAAGGCGTGTCTTAAAGTTTTTTCCTAGAGACATCTGACAGCTTAATTGGACCAGAAATTAAAATGATATTTCAGTCCCAAAAATCCTTTTCAGCTGATGTTCCTTTGTACTTCAATTTGAGTCCGAGGCCACTCTTCCATCAGAGAGAGACCTTCAGTATCCAAATCTGTCAAGGGAAGTTACTGCCCCTTCCACTAGTCAGGAGCATAGAATAGGCAGGAATATTGTTCCCACGGTGAATGCAGTGGGAATCTCACTGAAAACCTTTTTCCTTCTCCACAGCCTAGTAATTGTGTAAAAATCATGATCTTTTGTTCAAAAAGCAGTCTGTAGTTGAAAGTGGATCTCTCGGACACTTTGGGCCATGAAATGCAAGTGACAAAGACAGGCAGGGCAGTCCACTCCCTGTAAGCCCTGCTGTCTTGGACTGTGCATTTAGCTCAGGATCCTATCGCTGTAATGGCCGGTAGGGGATGCTTAGTGAAAAGAATAAATAGATCAAGTATGAGTTAATTTTCCACAGTACATATGCAGGCAGCCTCCAGCAATAATTCCAGGAGAAGTATGTGAATTCAGTCTAGACTTGTTTATGAGATGAAAGAATAGATTTTGCAGGCAGAGAATCAGGTACTGGAAAAAGATGACTACTAAATGGAAGAAAACACAGCAGAAAAAAATAATTTAAGAATAATAATCTGGATATTCAGAAGCTAAAAATAAAGGATCCTCAGGAAATCATTAGATGGGGAGAGAACAAAGAATACCAACTCAGCAGTGGACTTTAAAAGCATAAAATTGCTCCTGTAGTTGGGGGGGGGGGGGGGGGGGGGCGGGGAGAGATGTCTACGTGTTAAACAGTTAAACAGCAGGAGTTTTGAACAAGGAGTTGACTGTGAAACACCTTTGTTCTCTCTCCTGATGGTGAGGCCAAAAAGGTGTAGAAAAGGTATAAAGCAGACAGTCTGCATATCCTGGGGATTACCAGTCTTAAATCTGTGTTGACCTAGAAATGTTCAGGAAAAGATTTCTGGAGTTACAGGAGTAATTTATTACAGGGTATCCATCTGATAATGGCAAGGACACCTCTACGTGTGAGGTTAATGTTCAGACAGTATTCGTGTATGCCATGTTGATTTCGTTTTTACAACAAATTCTGAAGCATTTCTGAGATGTTTGTAAATGTGGTTACCAGACAACAAGCCTAAAGTTCCTGCTGTAAGCAACTGCAGACAGCAAATCTAATACTGAAAGGAGCCTAAAAGGTACGCTTGGATTTGCCTGGGTCTCAGTAAGGGTTATTTTGGAGGATAAGTGATGGTATGGAGAAATGGAAATTAACTACCTCTGCCATTACTGAAGGTAATGGTAATTACCGTTACCAGGGTAAATGGGAAAGTGCATGTTATTGAAAGATAAGACCTTTTTCTTATAAATAATTCTCCAACTTCAACAAAAATAGACAGTTGTTTTCCCTAATAGCTACAAGGATGCAGCTGCTGACAATGTAAGTTCAAATAAGATGACTAGGAAGGAGGAAGGCTGCTTCTCTGTGTAGCCAGAGAAAATAGAGAGACGGTGAATACAACATTTAGCAGAGCAGTGTGTTTCTCCAGTCCAGAAATGGGGACTAGCTGAGCTGAAAAGACCTTACAAAGATTGGTATTGAAAGACTAACATATGTATACTAGGCCATCACTCTTGGCCTTAAACTGATTCGTACTTTGCTAGTGTAGTGTACCTCTGAGGAAAGGAGTGAATAAAGCACATAGTCCAAGCATGTAATGGGCTATACCACTAAAATGGTTTGGAAAGGTGAAGGCACAYCTGCACGAGCGCTGTCTCAGTATTTGGGCCATATGAGCCCAGCAAGAATGAAGTGCAGTATATCACTATCACCTGGCAAGTGTTTTTTCAGAGGAGTTAAAGGTTGCAGTAAATATAGCATGTAGCTTAGTTGTCAACAGTTAAAAATGTGTTGTCACGGTGGATTCTGCATCCTGCCCTYTTCCCCAGTAAGTCAAGGTCCATTAATCTTTCGTTGAAGGGTTACAAGCAATGGTTCAGCTTCATCTCTCCTTCATGTATTCATGAGTCCAAGGCTATCTAAGGACACTGCTGCCCAGAAGAACATAGTCTTTCGCAATGGTCCAAAAGTAGAGTCTGTGTGCCTTCTACGTTGGGATGACTGGCTAGGTAGATGAGAGGACAGCAGTGGATGTTGTCTGCCTTGACTTCAGCAAGGCTTTTGACACTGTCTCTCATAACATCCTCATAGGCAAGCTCAGGAAGTGCAGGATAGGTGAGCAGACAGTGAGGTGGATTGAGAACTGGCTGAACAGCAGAGCTCAGAGGATTGTGACCAGTGGGGCAAAGTCTAGTTGGAGGCCTGTAGCTAGCAGTGTTGCCCATGGGTCAATACTGGGTCCAGTATTGTTCAACTTCATCAGTGACCCAGATGAAGGGACAGAGTGCACCCTCAGCGAATTTGCTGACGATACAAAACTGGGAGGAGTGGCTGATATGCCAGAGGGCTGTGCTGCCATTCAGAGGGACCTCAACAGGCTGGAGAGATGGTCAGAGAGGAACCTCATGAAGTTCAACAAAGGCAAGTGCAGGGTCCTGCACCTAGGGAGGAATAACCCCATGCACCAGGACAGGCTGGGGGCTGACCTGCTGGAAAGCAGCTCTGCAGAGAAGGACCTGGGAGTGCTGACGGACAAGTTGACCATGAGGCAGCAAYGTGCCCTTGTGGCCAAGAAGGCCAGTGGTATCCTGGGATGCATTAGGAAGAGCATTGCCAACAGGTGGAGGGAGGTGATTCTCCCCCTCCGCTCAGCACTGATGAGGCCACATCTGGAGTGCTAGGTGCAGTTCTGGGCTCCCCAGTACAAGAGAGACATGCCACTACTGGAGAGAGTCCAGCGAAGGGCTACGAAGATGATTAGGGGACTGGAACATCTCTCTTATGAGGAAAGGCTGAGAGAGCTGGGCCTGTTTAGCCTGGAGAAGAGAAGGCTGAGAGGGGAGCTTATCAGTGTATACAAATATCTGAAGGGAGGGTGTCAAGAGGATGGGACCAGACTCTTTTCAGTGGTGCCCAGCAACAGCACAAGAGGCAATGGGCACAACCTGAAACACAGGAAGTTCCATCTGAACATGAGGAAAAACTTTTTCACTGTGAGGGGTGACAGAGCACTGGAGCAGGTTGCCCAGAGAGGTTGCAGAGTCTCCTTCTCTGGAGATATTCAAAACCCGCCTGGATGCGATCCTGTGCAAGGTGCTCTAGGTGACCCTGCTTGAGCAGGGTGGTTGGACTAGATGATCTCCAGAGGTCCCTTCCCACCTCAACCATTCTGTGATTCTGTGTTTCTGTGTGAACAATACATCCTGAAGAGTTAGAATTTTACTGTAAGGACATAATTGTTCTTTCTCTTTCCTAGAAGCCAATGCTTCTTTAAGGATTATCTGGGAAAGGAAGTAAAGTGAAAATTAGAGCATTGTGCGAGGTTACAGACAGGTCCACAAAGTGCATGATTAGCTCTCAGTATGTAGGGCATATGTTTAACTGTAGGTAGCTTTTTCAGCTTCATACTGCTGCTAGTTTACCTTTATTAATGTATGTGAAGTTCAGTGCAGATGCATGACCAAAAAAAGATGCTGGAAGCTTTCAAGCACCTTTCATATCTAATGAGCACCAAAATATGTTTGGTGAAATGGTGTGAAAAAATCATTTTTTCACTTTTACTTGTTGCACAGTTTATTATGCAGTCAACAGAAAAATACTATGAAACAAATGAACAAATGTTATTTCTCCAAAGCACAAAAGAACCAGCTAACTTTTCCTTTTAAGTAAGAAGTGAAGATAAGTTTGCTTTTAAAGGCAAGAAAATGTACATTGCTTAATGGAAAACTTTACAGCACATGGATGTATRGACAAATACCAGCAGTGCAATGCAACTACTGTTAGACATAAACGTGAATCAGAATATGTTGACAATGTTTTATTTAACTGAAAAAATTACTCTTGAATGGTCAATATGGCTAATACTAATACAGTTCTTGAGGCCCAGCTGCTGCAGGAATTAAGCCAACAGAGATGGCTGAGGTAAATGTCACTGGGTTGTCGTGACAGCCAGCTGCATATGCCAGTCCCATAACGCTGCAATGGTGAGCTCCAAAAAGCTGAGTGTTTCCTGAGAACAGCACCCAGGACTTCCTTCTCTGAGCTCCCTGGGGTACATGGTACCTACCTTGTGGCTCTCGACCCTGTGCACATTTCAGTGTGTGGTTATTGTGTCAGGAAGACTGCACCCCTCAGGAGCTGGTGCTTTTTAGCTTTGTGCAATGGCTGTTATGGCTGAACAATATTTTTCAATCCTTTACAGCTATACGAAGGTCTGTGCCTGCCTTAGAAAGCAGAAAATCCAATAGAGTCATTTCAGGAATCCCCAACAGTGACAATGCAGCTGCTACTGCTGCTGCTGTTTTGCTGTTATAACTTACCAGCCTGAACAAAATGTGCAATATTAAAAAAAGACCTTGTTTTGTGTAGTTCACTCTGTCTGCAGAGGGATTGCATGCGTAGCTTTGCAGACCTAGCTAACATCCTCTTGTACAGATAAGTTTTAATAGTTCTGTAAATGACTATACAAGAGAAATTCTAAATGTAAATTCTGGTGGCCATTTATTAATCTAATGTCATACAACTATGTGTCTAAACTGAAAGTCTTTCCTGGAAATCTGAAAACTCTGCACCCCACTCTTCATGTCTGCCAGTTGAGAAGTTTCTATGCATTTCTCTCATTCTTTTTAAGGATGCAAATTCACTTCCTCAAAAGTTTTGGCTTGCCTTTGGTCAAGTACCATGAGATTGAGTGTAATACAGAAAGTATGTAACAAGCTGGTTCTTGCAGCATGCAACTTCAGCAATTAGATGTCTCTTGCTAAGTTCAGAGTTTTTCTGTATTGCTGGTTTTTAATGGATCAATATCCAATCCCTACAGTGTCCCGTCGTTGGATATAGAACCAGATTTGCAGAAGGGAGCCTCTGAGGATGTTTAATATGAGTGGTAAATAGCTTCCATCCTTATAATATAGTACTCCATTAACTTCTGTTTCTTGGTCTTGTTTCCATGCACTAATTAAAATCAGAGACCACTGATTAACGGTGTGTCTATACTGAGAGAAGGGTGCTTTCGTAGGAAGGAAAAATATGACTTTTTGAAAGCTAAGGGTAGTCCCTCAATAGAGTTTAGCTATCACTTGAATATCTTTAAATTAGTGTCAAAGTTCAACAGTTTAAGCTCTGGTTGCTCTTGTTTGGCATGAGCAATTCAACAATTTGGCATTATGTAGTTGAATAGTAGCATAGTAACTCTACTTTGGTTAATGCTTACATATTATAGAAATATTTCTATTTAGTCAATGTTAGTTACTCATGAGCTTTTAAAATGGCTAGAGACAGATTTAATGCTGATACTACTGAAAAATGGGTGGCATCACGTAAACTTTTTTTAGTTCTAAGCACTTCTTTATAATAATTGATCTTTATAGAACTTAAAATATTTTTTCTGAGTCAGGAATGCATATGTCAGTTTTTTTGAACTGTAATAGGACATACTCCTCTGAAAGGATGTTGCCTCAGATGCTGCTGGTTGATTAACAGTATTAATTTCAGTCTGGATCTTTAGCTTACTAGTTTTGCAACAAATTTAGTCAGCCTATTATGTTCTACATTTGTGTCACTTTATAGTTGTAAACTGGCATTTTGTATATTTACCTATGTGTTTTTCTTACTATTACTAAACAAGTCCACAGAATGTTTTCCTTAAGGGAGTATCTTCAAACAAAAATGACAAATATAAGGCACCTTTTTAGGTTAGAGATTAATAGGGTACTTCTCTAAATTTCTAAATAAAAAATCAACTGAATTATAAAAACAAACATATAGGTTATAAGTCCTTTCACAGCAACTACATATATTTATTATTTCCCAACAAGTATCTAATTTTACTAGTCTATATAAACACTTTATTGTAAAAGAAATATTAGTAAAACCTGTCTTACAAGGTATCACCATATATGGAGTTTATGTTAGGCAAGTAAATTTACCATTTATTTAAAAATCTTTTTTTTAAAGGTGTTTGTATATTTAATAAAAAAGAACTGAATTCTTTACTAACAGTATTTAGTAACTTAGTAAACCAATTTCTCTGTGTCACTACTTTTCCTTTCTTTTTCAACTAACATATAGCTTTAGCTGCCTCCTGCTGTGAAGTATCATATCTTGTGTATAAATGTGTTGATCTGTATGTAATATTTAGTAATAATCTGGCAATTGATTAATTAAAGGCTATGTAGACAATAACTGCCATATATATGTAGCTTAATTTATATGTATTACAATTCTTTATTTTCTATTACTGCTAGTGTTCTGGCAAGCTGGAGAACTGAAAATGTTGGAGTTTGCTATCTTCTGTATTCTTCAAGGAACATGGGCTTTACATATTTTCTCGTATTGTTCATGAACAAATGACACTTAAAGCTTGGTATATAATGGGTTCTTTGCTTTCTCATAAGAGTGCCAGGGCAAAATTAAAGATGACAGTGATTATACCTACTGACAGGTATGAAATAACATGGACTTTAAGCAGAAATTCCTAAGTTGCCTGCATCATGTTTTGTGTTTCATGAGGAATTGTTTCATTACAGATACAGAAGCAAATGATGTGAAGTAAAAACCTGTCATAAAACATAGCCTGATAGCGCAGGTTAGTTTTTAGAACTGCTGGTAGGGAAAACGGTTAGGTTTTTTTGACAGGACATGTAGTCAACTGTTTTTGTCCATTTTGTGATGGATTTTTGTACAGTATATTTTAGGGAATAGTTTACTTATTTCTTTTTTAAAGAAAGGGAAAATAAATGGGGAAGATGGAAAAAAATGAAGGTTCCAACACTTCCTACTTTTGTTGATACTGTTGTATACTTTTTGTTGTATACTGTTGATACTTTTGTTGATACTCAGTGTAAGGTACTTGCTCTTGGTAGATTTACGAAGGACACAAGACACCAGGCTTGAACATGTTGTTTTAATGTGACCACAGGAAGTAAAAATTTTAAAACAAAAGCACATTCAGCTTTATTGAAATGTTTCAAGAACTATTTCTGCAAACTAAGCAGGAATAATTTTCAGCAACTGCTAATGAAAGCATGTGATTTTTATTACAGTTTTAGCTGTAAAGGAAGTTTAGCGTGTACAAGAAATAAAGAGGAAGCATGAAGAAAATGAATCTGTAGGCACGGAGTTTAAGATTTCTTATTATCATGGTGAATAAGGTGGTGGCGATTGTTCTGCTGCAATCTTGTCATAAGCTGGTGGAGCATCAGGTACCTATCGTAAGGAAAATCAAGGTGAAAGTGTGAAAAAACAGTTGAGGTAGAAGAAAATGACATTAAAGATACAACCATCTATTCACCCTCATATGAGATGAACAATTATAGCTTAAAACAACTGAGCTGATTTGCTATGTCTTTATTATTTTGAAGTTAATTATGTTTCTGGTTTTGCATCAGATTAAATTGATTTTTTTTATCAAAAGAGAGAATTTTCAGTATTATAAGGACAGGAATTTTTAAAGGAAAATATTCATTATACATTGAGATTTCAGATTAATATTAAAACATTTCATTAAGATTCTTGATGCATGTATGTTATATTATTGCTAATGCTAACAATTTTAGCAGCCTGCTTAAAACTGGTTATAAATTGTCATGTAATTACCCTATTCCCTGTTCTCAAACTATTTAAACACAACCATACCTTGACATGTATATTTATCAATTAATTTATTTTAACTTCTTTAAGTTATAGATTTTAATGTCCATCTTTCCATAGTGATTAGAGAAGCTATGAGCACGAGAGCACTTTGGTTCTTGCTTTGTGACATTCCCTGACAATTTTTGTCAGGCTATAGCATGCCAGACACAACCCATTTGTTGTTTTGAATAATGGTAGAGCATCTAGCAGAAAGATGTGTATTTATCCAGTATATTTTAGCACATGTGTGTTATGTTACATCACAGCTAGTAGGTTGAGTAATGATCACATAGCTTAAGAATAGGTGAAAGAGGAGAATTTTTTAAAAGAAGGATTCTGAAYAGTAGATTTTTAAAACCCTTTTCACTGTAAAAATTGTGCGAAATTCTACTTTTTAACAGTTAATATAGGGACAGTGAAGACCCAATCTAGAGATCACAGTCCCAAGAAAGAAATCATCAATGAGCGATTGTGTACCAAAATTGTCTCACTGTGTCTTGCCATGTCATAAGCAATGAAACCTTCAGTTGCGACTTACCACAGAATTAAAGTTTCTGTACTCCTGCAGAGCCATTTTGCAGTCCGGTCTTGGACTTCCCTCACCTACCACGGTTCGTACTGTGCCCACACTAGAGCTTTTGCTCTGTGGTAGATCATAAAGAAATATGGGGAAGGTGAAAGGAAAAGAGAACTTGATGTTGGAGCATAAATGATCATTTAACATTTGACATTTGACAGCAGATTTACAGTATTTATTAGAAAAGTGATATTAGGGTCAGACACAATGCTAGCAAGTAAGAGAGGTTGTCTGCATATCACTTTTTGCTGTCTCTGCTAAAGCATATCCCCTGTCCTGTATTTGTTTCTCTAACAAAATCCAGTTATATTGCCAGCAAAAATGAGGCTTACGCTTTTCTAGATCCAAGATTGCTGCAAGAGCTAACACCTTCTCAGCTGTCTGAATCTCTTCCCCGTTCTGTTGCCACATTTCTTTTTTCAAAATCTCTATTGAAAATATTTTTTATTCTCAAATTTATTTCTTTTTCACCATTTCTTTTGTAGACCTTCTGTACCATTTCTCTTCTATCTAACAACCCTAGCCAGGATAAGATTTTTGAAAACTTGAAAGCAGGGATCTGCTAGTAGATTGTACAGTTTTTCTATGATGTGCAAGAGGGCCAGAAAGAATTCTGGTTTATGGTTTTTTAAAGGTTTTTTATGAATCCCACCTTTAGTTTTTCAAAATTTCACTATAAAAGTTCAGGTTTTATGTATTCTGCCAGTGTAGAGATATATTGGATATGTCACTAGAGAGGTAAGAGGGCAAAGTTGGACTAAGAAATGGAGTTGCTGACTTAGATAGGTATTTTTTTAGTTCAAAATGATCACATCTTTTTAGTACAATTCAATTAACTAAAAGATATTTAATCATAAATCTCTCATTGTAAGGGATTCAAAACTGCCTCCCTTTCACAGGAGAGAGAGCAGAACTCTGAACATAAAGCTTTGAGATTTTAACAACAAATTTTAGAGTGGGACAGACCAAATTTCAAATTTTTAATATTTTTGAAGAGGACAGAAAATAGAACTTTTAAAAATATTTTTAAGAAAGAAAACACAAACTGTCCTGCTTTTTTGTAAATCTTAAAACTGCAAAAGAACTGCAAGTCAGCTTTTGCACAAATAGATTATGCACCACCCATACATGAACATAATATTTACTTAGTTGCTTATAGCAGTTACTTTTGTTCTCAGCTTCCTAGATTCATTTTCTTCATATCTGTCCTTACATACAGGTAAATCTTATGAACAGTGAATATGCTATTTTTGTTCAATCAAAAATATGCAGAACACTTTGGGTATTATGTAAATAAAGAATTTAGTGTTCCTAGATACCTTTTTTTTTCACTGATGTGTTTCGTAAAGTTGGGCAAGTAACTTCACCTCCATGTGCTTCTTACCCTTTTGCCTAGCTTGCAAATTTTTCAGGGCAAGGCGTGTTTCATATTGTGTGTTTTCATACCTGTGTATATGTCAGTGTATGTGTTGCCTGAGACAGTAGTGTCCTATTATGGATTGGATGTTCTGTGCGTTAGTGTAATGCAGAGAATGATAACACGCTGGCAAAATAATACGATAGAAAGTGAGCTGCCATGCTTACCAGTAGACTTTTGTAGCCACTGCGTCTTTTGTAGTACCAGCAGCCAAAGATAAGTAAAATTGCCAGCACCAAAATGAAAATTCCAATGCCCAGAGCTCTGTTGCGAAAGCAAACCAAAATGATTAACAACAGAACTGGATGTATTCTTCCAGTAGCAAGAAGAACGAAAGTAAGCAATTATTAAAAATTATTCATAAGCAGCTCTATAATACTCTGATTCTTGTTCTGTGACATACTAGGCACAGTATTGGTGTCACTGGGTCATTTTAGTGAACACAGGCTTAGCAGAATGTGTTGTAAGACACCTTTCCCACTACTTACCAGGAACTCAGGAGAAGTAGCACTGTTGCACTATTTGTCAGAAAGTAAGGTGACAAAGTAACTGCAAGTTCCTAGTCATAAAAACCTCTTCTACCCATTCTAACATTCTCTCTGTTAAGAGATATAGAAACAGCTCCCCATTTTTCTGTTCTTTGCCTGTTCTTTTTTTTTTTCCACCCCCCACCCCACTTTTAGGGATGATAAATAACCATCAAAAAAAGAGAAGACTAAAACCATGGCTGCATGAACAGAAGAGTCTGGGAACTGCCTCAAGGGAAAAGAGGGCAGAAAAAAAGTGACGACATGAGTTGGGATAAACCCATCTTAACACCGGTTTATATATCTTACCATAATTCACTCGTATCCGGTTGCTTAGAGTAATTACCACCAGGCTTTTCCATTGGGATTGAGAAATCGACTATGTGACTTTTTAAAGACCTTTTATATCTATTTCTTATCATTTGTGCTGATTCAGATTTCCTGGGGACTCTTTCTTGTGTACCCATGACCTAAGAAGTGTGAAACGAAGATGGAGTGCAAAGAGATTGGCGTGGCAGAGCAGGTTGTCTCTGCATCTAAACTGCCCAGGTGCAGCTTAAAGCAGGAAGCCCCTTGGAGCCAAAAGGATTTTTTTTTTAATCACACATACCTGAATCCTGCCAGTTACTTCTGCCCCTTGCAAAAGGGTACCTTGTGTTGGATGGAGATCTGGTAACCTGTCCGAGAACACAGCTCACTTCCTGCCCAGTGCAGCAGTGTTGCAACCGATGATCTTTGAAGTTAAGAGATGGCTCCACTTGTTTTGTTACTRTCTCCAAGAAGCTAAACTTGGAAAGACTGCTTCCTTCTCCAAGCAGCTGCTTCCATTTCTGCTTTTTGAGACTGTTTTCTCCTTTTTAGCCTTATGTTCTCTCTACACTTCTAATGCTTTGGCAATCAATTAGCCCATATTCCCCTGGAAGCACAGAATTTGACATTTCTGAAGTTGGTAATTTTACTGTATATTTGCTGTCTAACTCCTTACCTGCCTATCTAGAGGCTAGATAGGTAAGTAAGATAGTGCAACTGCAGTTCCTTGCAATTTCAGTTAAAGTTGCAGCTGTGATATTGGAAATTTTTATTAATTATATCTTAAATGCTCCTTGCAGTCCTGGAATGAGACAGTAACTTTCCCCTACCATCTCTGGAAAAACTGCATAAGCACTTTGATTTGAGCATTGGAAGTTACAGCAATCTGAGGTGAGTGTGCTTAGTTTAGAGTGCTGAGATGTGGCTAGCCACCTTTCTGGCTTGGAGGACTGAAATTTTTTGGAAATACCATTAGAGAGCTTTCCCCTTTGTTTTTTGTCTGTGCCCAGGGATAAGCATGGAAGAACAAATGTCTTGCAGTATGTGTGTGGTACAAGTCACCAAGTYTGGGGCCTAGTGAACCAGTAGGAGAAGCACATTCCACATGCAGATACCCCAAGCACATTGGGAAAACATGTCTAAAGTAGTAACACATCACCAGCACGGTAGAGTCTTCTGTAGTAATCCAAGACCCAACATACTTCACTGTGAGCTAGCAAAGTGTTAGCGTGAATTAGTTCTGCTTAAAAGGAGTCCCCCCCAGGAACAATTTATTGAGAGTCACTTTTGTAAGGCATCGATGTCTCCATCAGCTTTTTGATGGTATTTTACTATTTCCCTGGAGCTTTCACTAATATTATTCCTTGGGGTGAGATGATGTCTCTTTGAGGTTCTGAAGACGTGTACATGGATCTGGAGATAAAACCTATTGCAAAGATCACCTTACAACACCCTCAAAAGAATAATTTGAAATAAACCTCAGTAAGCCTAGTAATTTTATTATAAAGGTTAATTAATTGTGATCATATGATCAAACTGTAGATTCCGGAGTTTCTGCCATTCCAATTTTTTTTAACCATTGAATGCTCTTTAAGATACTGCAATGACAGACATTACAGACAACTACAGAACAGTTAAACAGTACTCCTCTGCCTTCCACAGTTACAATTTTTTTTTCCAGTAATTAATCCTATTTGGTAAATTTATTTTCAATGTAAAATTTTTCACCAGATTACATGCTAACTTAGGTTTTGCTTTATGCTTACTCTTCTGCAAAGTAACTGTGTCCTTTCCCTCTGAAAGAGTTGCCATCTGGCTGGTGATTTTTTCTGGGCATTTTGTGAGCTTGTTCCTCTTCAAACCTACAAGACAGAAATATAGCCTCTCAGTGAAAGAAATAATTTGTTACCTCTAAAGCATAATATGTTATCAACTTTTTTGTTTTGACAGGCACACTTTGGAGAGCTGGGGCAATCTGATATCTTTAGAATCAGATATATACATATGCAATTATCCCAATTTAAGGCAGAACTCAAAACTATAACTAAAGTTTATGTCTGAATAGCTCCAGTGACATCAAGATACTTGCATCTGAGTGTAACTGAGAACGACTTGGTGTGTTCTCTTTAGGTACTAAATGATGGCAGACTTCTGAACTAAATCTCTTAGGAATATAGAAATGAGGCAATTTAACTGGACAAGAAAAAATACTCAAAAGAAAAAACTAATATTGACCTTACAAGTCATAGTTTCTATTCCTTGTAGACACTCAAGGGCCAGATTCTCAGTCAGCATAAACTGTCAGGAATCTGATGACTTCCAGATGGTTATACCAATTTATGTTTGTTGACAATCTATATTTAGATGTTCTGCCAATATGTATAGGGAATTTATATCGTAATCTGAATTTCCAGTCTTTGGGGAATGACGCATCCAACTAAAATCAGTCTGAATAGTTAAAAATTGAATTCATCAGATATAGTGAAGGAATAATACACAAGTAGCAATCTTTCTGTCATTTAAATAGCATAACAACAGATCGTATTTGTTAGTACCCAACTAATCTACCTACCTTGTACCATTAAAAAACAATGACCCAACTCAAGAGAATTCAGGCCAAGGAAACAAAACATTTTCAGAATTCACTAAGAGCCAGTCAAGCCTCTTTTGAAGCATAATTCTAAAGCAACACAGAAAAGTTTGGGTAGAATAAAAAAATACAAGGCTTACCTCCTTCAGACCTGTACTCTGTCTGCTAGCTAAAGGCATGTACAGCTTTCTTCTGGACTTGATTTGGATTTTTTTCCCTCTTTGATCTGTTCTCTTATGACTATCACGAGTTTAAATTCCTTTCAGTGCAACTTCTGACTGCATTAATTAGCATGAAAGAGGCAAGAAGACAACTTTTTACTTTCTTCTTGGAGTCCACATCCTTCCTTCCTACTAAGCAGCTCAAAAAATCTGCTATTTCTCTGTGTTATCACATATCCTCTCAGAGGTGACCCAGCCCCGCTTTACCTACCTAATCAATACAAACTGCTAGAGGGGGCAGACTAGTACTAAATTAAAAGTTGTTTTGATTTAGGACTGGTTATTTTGTGACAGAGGGCTGGTCTATACAGAATTTTTGTATGGGTTTAACGCAAGTTTTGTTTACACCCACATTTTATACTGTTGTAACACTATGTAGAAACCAGTATGGTTGGAGCAAAACCCTAACATGGATGCTGTTATACCGTGATAGAAGTGTCTTACACTGGGGTGGGTACGGTTTGCTCTGTACGGTAGGCAAATGCTGCTGCAGAGAGAGACTTTCCCGTGGGCAGCCGAACTAATGAAGTCTGGTTCCCTATGGATGTGTGAAGTGTCGTTGTGCGTGCTCATGCTTGCGTACATTTTGCAGTAATTCCATTTACAGCACCCGGCAAAAAACAGTGGTCTATGATTAATCCAGAGTTGTAGGTACTGTGATTGGCCAGCAGTGACAGTTACTGCCAAAAAAAATGTACAAGGATCATGTTCTGCTTGCCATTTCTTCCAGTGAGGGCATTAACATGGGCCTTTCTCTCTATCCCATCACAGATTTTTTTTTTAAGCTTGAAGGAGTTTAATTATCTTTGAGGCTGTAAACTTGGCTCTAAATTTTGTAGAAAATAGATAGATTCAGAAATGGACAGGAAAGAACAGATAGCATGAGAGATCGTGAGAGACTTAATTCCTCAGAAATCAGCAGGGAAGTTGTAACACTGCTATCTGGAGTGAGTGCAGTGCTGGGAAAGGCCAGACCATTCTTCAGTTCTGCACATTCCCCTGATTTTGCCTAATGATGGTAAAAATCTGAGCCTTGTGAAGCAGGAACACCAGTAGGATCTAATTGTTTTTGCTAGAACCATCAATGTTCAAAGCAACATTTTTTTGGCAGAAGAGGAAGTAAAGGGAGGAAGAAGAATGCACGTTAGTGAGGAGCATAAATTTGCTCAGTTGGCCAAATGGTTCAGTGTTTCTTTTATATTATCCCAGATGAACTTAATGGGAGGTTAAAATGTGAAAGAGATGCATAGAAAGTTTCTGTAGATACCCATGTGTGTAAAACAGTAAGTATATGCTATTGCTGTCCAGTAAATTTCCACAGAAATATGCCAGCCCTGGTGTAGTGCTTTGAAAATGTCATATAATTCCTTATCAGATCATGTGTTTTCTTGAAAAAAAGCTTCACTTCTGGGAGAGGATGCTGACTGAAGAGTGCTGTTTGTTCTTGTCAAAGTAAAAACTGAGACATAGAAAACATCCATGTGATACCAAAATCAGTATGTCTCTACCCCTTCTTTGCCTCACGCATTGGAGGGAAAAATGTCAACTGACTGAACAGTTTATCTTCTGAAGGAATCTCTTGTTAATAGTATAACAAGGAGGAAAAAAGAGAACGACTTTGTCATAGATCTGTGGTATATAAATACATAATGCTGCTATTTAGGAATTGGATAGATGATAAGGTGAAACACCACGTCGTGGTTTCGATCTCAGTTATCTTTTACAAAACCTGTTTCTCTCTGGGAGCGCTGCTAACTCCGTCAGTGTAAAGTCACTGGAATTTAAGTGCAGATTCAACAGGCGTTATCTTTTTAAAGACATTACACTTGTTAGCAGCTTAGCTCTATGTTGAACAGATAACATTTCAAGAGGAGAAGAGGATGGGAAAGGAGGAGAAACCCCAAAGCAATCAAGACTTCTTTTGATAGCCAACAGCCTCTGGCAAACCAGTATAACAGTCTGCTGAGTCCTGACAATAGGTATGAAATGAATATTTTTATCTCACCTTTTAAACAGAATGGCAATTGTTTCTATTCTGTTGATTGTGTGATTTCATCTTTCTAGTATGAGATTCTAGCATTTTTATTCTTTTATTTATGTGCCTTAATTGATAATCTTTATTTTTCTCTGGCATTTGAGGTTCACTAGGGCGGACAGTGCAAAGAAACATAAGTAGCTTGATGCCTGATTTAGTAAAGGCTTTTGACAGGAATTTCAGTGGAAACTGAGCATTTCAATGCTACATCTAAGTTAACAAGTAACACAGTACAGTAAGAGTGGATAAGAGGATTATACCAGTTGGTGCTGAGAATACTCAACTCTCCATTATACATGGTTTGTGGGTTTACTTTGAATTAGATATTACGTGGCCTCCTGGGCTGAATGAGTCCCCTGTATGTGGAGCTTTTTGAAAGGAAGTTATTCCGCAAATTGCTGCCACCTCAACTGCAGGCCCCTTTASGAAACACCATGTTGTCCAGGACACTGTCTCACAGAGACAGCATTAGTACGTTGTCACACACAGAAGGCCTGGTTCATGAAAGCCTGTTTTTCCTTATGCAATTTCCAAGTGTAGCTGTGGTCCCCAGTGCCAGGCCCATCTCCCCCAACTACATCTCTGAACAGTGCCAGTACAGAAGAAGCAGTAGTCTTAATCCTATAGCAGCTATGCCATGGGGATGCCCTGAATGCCTCAGTGCCTGTGTTCCTGCACCTTATTTTTCCTAAGAAAAAAAGACTGGATTGCTTTCCAGGAGTGTTTTTCTTTGCAGCTATTTTGTCTGTGGTTGCCTGGTGTTTTTGAGCCCAGGATATTTATAGGACTACGTCGTTCTTGAGATGTGGGATGAGCAACCCTGGATGCAAATGTTTGGGGTGAAGTGGGCCACTATCAAGGTGAGCTGGGATTTTGACTTCACTTTCTGTGCATCTAACTTCAGGACACCATACCTGAGTTCAAGAGAGTGGTGCTGCTTTCTGAAGCCTCAATTCTGTCCCCACAAGTCAGTGGCTAACTCATTTTTGGTTTCTATGACCATGTGACCCTGTTTGAAGAACGACAACTGATTGGGAGAGATGGGATCCACCTCACTAAACGGGGCACACGCGTCTTTGTTAGCAGGCTGGCCAGCCTGCTAAGGAGAGCTTTAAACTGGGAGAGACAGGGGAGAGTTACAGGGACCACACAGTCAACAAAACAGGGCTTTGGTGGGGGCACCTCAAGTATCTGCAGGCAGGCAAGGAAGTGCCTACAAGACAAGGCTATGGGGAAACCTCTTGCACCCCTTCTGGGAAATCGGCTTGTGTGGATACCTCTCTGAAGTGCCTGACGTGCTTGTGCACAAGTGCATGCAGCATGGGGAGTAAACAGGAGAAAACAGAGATCTGGGTGCAGTTGCAGGGCTATGATCTCATTGCAGTTACAGAGACATGGATAGCTCGCATGACTGAAATGCTGCAATGGCTACAGGCTCTTTAGGAAGGGCAGGCAAGGAGGGTGGGCAGGGAGAGTTGTCCTTTATGAGAGAGAGGAGTGGGAATGTATGGAGCTCTGCCTGGGGGTGGGCRATGCGCTGGCTGAGAGCTTAGGGATAAGGATTAAAGGGCAGACCAATATGGATGACATTATTGTGGGCATTTGCTATAGGTTGCCTGATCAGGAGGAGGAATCTTGCTCCTCAGGTGCACTCAGTCCATTGTCCCTTTGGACAAACACAGTTACAGTGATTGTGTCTTCACTAATACCTGCATTCTCTTTTTGACCTTTTTTGTCATCTCTAAGTTTGTCTGCTTTCAGTATATGATATATATATTTGACTGCTGACCCTTCTCCTGAGGTGGTGTTGCTACTCTCACATGCACTTTCGTTAGCATAGGATTTGTTCAGTAAAATGTAGCAGAAGTTGATGTCTGCTACACTGATCTCAAGAGAAGGGGGAGAAGTGGTTGGTTTACTAGCTGTGCTCAAAAGGACTGAGAGGAGGAAAGAGAGAGGGGAAGCTGCTTTCTTGTAGCTCTTCAGGGAGTTGCTCTACCAAGGTGGGGAGAAGACAGCCTTCCTAGGGGCTGGGATAGCAGTGGCTAAAATAAGAGCTAGGGAGATGGGGACAAAGCCAGTTGATTAGGCCCTGAAAGAGGGAAAGCTCCTCCATCTCACCCTCCCTACATAAAAACATTTTACTACTCTTAGCAAGACATGCACCTGTCACATCTCCCTCCCACTTTGTGGCTCTCAGGAGAAATCACCTGTCTGTCCTGAATCTAGACTTCTTCCTTGAGACACTGCAAGAGTGATCACACCCTTCCTGCCTCAGGTGGGTCCACATGGGCCTTATCCTACCACTCTGTCTTGGGTACTTGGATAGGAGCTCTGTAGACTGAGTCCGCACATTGTTGTTAGTCCTGTCTCATCACTGAGCTGAGTTTCCTCCTTCCCCTGCTTTTCCTGTGGCTGGCCCACCAACTGCTGCCTGGGTACATGATTTGGCAGATCTGGAGGGAGGCTAAAGACTTCCCTTAAGAGCTGCTACTCCCACAGACTCTCTGGAGTGTCCTGTTCCCAAGCCTCTGACATTTGTGTGGGGCAAGAACTGCTGTCAGACCTGCTGAGCATCATAGTGAAGCCAGCTGGAGCCTACCAAGCCTCCAGTGTGATCCTTAATAACATCTCCATGGCCTGTAGCATCTTTTACGGGATGGCCTACCAGGATCCTGCCAGCAGCAGTGCAGGAGCAAGGTGAGGGACAGAAGGAGGACTACTGCTGCAGCCTGTTGTTCAGAGGGCTCTGTAGAGCAAGCCTCTCAGTCCATGAGTGCCTCTGACACTGAAATGTGTAGGTCCATTGACTGTGGCCATCTATTCCACTCAAGGTCCTGCAGAGTAACGAGAATCCTGGGATAGGTCCAGGTCCTTTTTCCCTTGACGAACTCCTGTGACCAGTGGATGAAGCTGAGTTTTGAATGGAGATAGCACTGAGTGGAGAGTGGGTTGAGAAACTCTTGCCCTTTCATCCTGCTCCTCTGTCCATAGGAGATGAGGCCTTAGGGCACAGTGGGAGCATTGCGTCAGCGTTTGCTATGAAGTCTGCTCTGTGCTGTGGTACCACCCATCCAGACCAAAGAATGGGTGGGGCTGTGTGCTGCAGAGGCTGCCTTGGGAAATCAGTTATCTGAAATCCCCACTGTTATAAAAGTTCACCTACCTCCTCATCTCGCATTGGTTAGTGCTGTTGCATACTATAAGCTTGGTTTCCACTAGAGCAATAGCAGATTGCCAAGCCTTTCTTGCACTCCTCCTCCTCCTCCCACCCCCACAGGACATACAACCTGTGACTGACTCCATCTGTGGGCTGTCCACTGAAGTGAGATCAGTTCTGTACCTATGTTGTGTATTCCTTGCTCAGCCCTGTAAAACCAAAGCAGTTACTCAGTATCATGCAGGATCTCTGTGGAGGGATGTGCTCTGCCAAAGGAAGCCATGGAAGTGGGATCATGCCATTGCTTCTCACTCTTAGTGGCTGACTGAAGGGAGGCTGACCAAGCAGCTTTTTGCCTTTTTCAGGGCAGGGCAAGTCTTGCTTTGCAAATAAACCAAGCAGAGTGAGTCCCTGTGGCATGTCCCTGCCGTTTCCAGCAAAGGGTGCAGAAGAATGATGTGAAGCAGGAGTAGAGTTCATTACACTACTCTGGAGCCAACAGTAGTGACCAAAGGTTGAAATAGATCCCAGCTGATACAGGACTGAAGCACTGAAGGAGTGGGGAAGGAAAGGGAGCAGTACCTTTGTTGTATTCACAGAACCACAAAATAGCTGAGGCTGGCAGGCACCTCTGGAGGTCATCTGGCCCAACCCCCTGCTCAGCTACACCATGTTGCCCAAGACCATGACCAGTCAAGGCTCCACAGCCTCTCTGGGCAATCTGTCCCAGTGTTCAATCACCCTCACAGTAAAGAAGTGTTTTCCTATGTGTAGAGAGAATTCCTTGTGTTTCAGGTAGTATTGATGACAATCAAAGTTCATATTTCTGAACCAAAGTTCATATTTCTGTTGACTTCTCTCATGCAAATTAATGCTGTGTGCCAAGTCTGATAGATTTTAGTGCATGGAGGAAGTTTAATGCCTGATCCTTAAACCAGTAAAACAGACGTGATGCCAGGTGGTTAATGAAAACAAGTGGAAGAAGTGATGAAGAACTTATGTTTCTTTGATGACGTCTGTGAATATTTCTATTTCCAGGTATTCTGCAGGCAATAAGGGACCACACAGTAGAGACCACTTAGCACTCAAATATCTCTTGGCATGAGAACAGCATAGCACATGTGGGCAATCCTGACTTTGTTATGAGATGACCTGTTAAAGAAATAAACCAGCTTCTTGTTTCTCAATAGCAGATCACATTTCATATTCTTGCAGAATTCTAGGATTGAGAAATAAACTCTGAATAGATGGGTCACCTGCCTTCCTAATTAATAGGATCCTTTGGCCAACATGTTGTATGATCTCAGATCGGATGATCTCAAAGGTATCTTATGTTCTTGTGTTTAGCTTCATGGGTTTAGGCAGATGTGATGTGACCTCAGTCTTAGCACATGATGTGGCATACACTTCAGAAACAGTGTGAGGCATTTGTCCCATAGCGCCTTTATATCAGTGGTTCTAACTCACAGTCCTTTATGGTGAGATGCAAGTACAGTAAAAGTGATGCATGGCATAAGGTCCAAGCTCTGTGGGCTTCAGCTGATATTGGGAACTGGCAAAACCTGGACTACTGCTGGTTTTCTCAAATGAGGGTTGGTCACAAAACTCTCAGCGACTTCATTTGAAATCTTATGTGGGTGAGCGCTATGATGTCTGGTTGTAGCAGCTAAATTCTGCAGTGATTCTTGAGAAGGAAGATAGGTTCTAGGGCCTGTGTTGCATTTTAGAGGAACAGTTTATAGCAAAATTGGTAAAATAGTAAAATAATGTTTTCATGCTTCTTGTGGAGAAAGATCTCTGTTTTTCTTTTCCTACTTTGTACCATTTACCCTTCAGTCCCTCTCACAGTAGAGGGCAAGACACAAGGTAATTTTCACATCCAAGAAGAACAAGCTAATGTAATTGCATTCGGTGTGTCCAAATTGTATTTCGACCCTTCCATAAGAATTGCAGGGTCCTAAAAAACATGGGATTTGGAATGCCCTATGAGAATAAAATTTGCATCATCTTCATCTTACAAGAATTTTATGTTATTTGCAATTACACCTCATGCAAGTATTCCCTGCAGTAATGGTTCAGAGAAACGAAACTTGGGCTATGCTAGTCCCTCCACTTAATTTCATCAAAGCAGTGGCAGCTTGAACACTATTCCTGCTATAATAGACATAAAAGCAGTCCCAAAAAGGAACCAAATGTTCACTTAGTATTTGCTCCATGCTTTGGAACAGATCGTCACCTGTCATTGACTGTCACAATGTCCAGAAGATCACTACTGTGAACTGTGCTTAGCAAAAAAACGGCAAAATGGCTTACCTTTTCTCCCTTCATAGGATTACAGGATCCTCTTCAGGCTGGCGGGCACCACCAGTGCTTAGTCCAAGCCCAGCCCACAGCAGGCTCACTGGTGGGGGCAGACCAGGTCACTCAGGGCTTTACCCCGCCGGGGCTGGACACCCTCCGAGGACGGAGCCAGCACCACCTCTCTGACCCGGCTCAGTGTTGGAAACGTTTCTTCTCATGCCCCCGTGGCATCTCCCCACCTGTGGGTGCCCCGCAGCCGCCCCCGCTCCGGGCGAGCCGCCCCGGCGCCGCAGCCGCTCCTTGCCGCGCCGGGCTCCCACGTCGAGCACCCCGGCCAGCCTCCGCCGAACTCGCTCCTGCTCACCAGTTGTTTTTTCTGCGCTGCTGGGCCCAGAACTGGATGCGCCGGGAGCTGAGTCCCTTGGTCTACTGGCTGCATCGCTGTTCATGCAGCCCATGCTGCTGTTAACCTTCTTTGCTGCCTGTGCCGGATGTGAGGAAGCATCAAAACAGAAATCAGTGACAGGGACTGCAAATAAAATGCAAAATTTTATAGAAACTCAGAGGTGTAAATTGTGTAGGTTAAATGCCTCTCCATTCACCCCCCCCCCCATCCAGTGATTTCCTTTCCTTTCCAACCTTTGAAAGGTTGTTTTAAGTACTTGAACACAGCAGTGACTGAAGAGTAACACTTTCTAGAAAAAATGTAAATTTTTAAACTGAAATGATTGAAAAATGTTTTGTCACAAATTTCAGGGCCCTTTTATGAGACTTTACCATTCAGTGTGACCCTTCCAATGTGTATTCTGTAATCAAGCCCTCATAGATACTTGATTTATTAGTGGCTGGCTGATTTAATGTGAGTTAAATTCAAATTTTGAAATGATTATTATTCCTAAGAGACAGGAAATAATTATTTTATATGAGTGATTCATGTTAAACTTGGCTTCACAGATAGAGTGTTTCAATGACAGAAGTTTCTGAAGTTCAGAACTAGGGCAGCTATAATATTTGCAATAGGTTTAAAGTTTTTAAATGCTAGGGKTTTTTTTACTGTGTTTAAATATGATCCAATCCTTCCACCCTTCTTTTACCTTCTCTTCACCCCAGATAAAATAAATTTACAAAAAATATATGATTTGGATAAATACAGGCATCTTTATAATCTCATAAATCAAACATTTGCTCAAAATTACAAATATTTGCAAACATTAGCCTTAGGATAACTGAAATGTAGGACTAAAGAGGACCTCACAAAACCATCTAGTCCATCCCCCTATTCTGAGGCAGAATTGAGTATATTTAGATTCTGTCTTATGAATATCTCTATGATTTCGTATTCTTCCTAAGTAGTCTGTTTCTATGCCTATGCTTCACTGTCTTTATTAGTGAGGAAGCTTTTTCCAATTATATAACTCTGCCTTGCCACAAACTCTGTCAATTACTAATTGCCTTAACAAGGAAAGGAATTGATCATGTCTTCTTTAGCTCAACCTTTTACAGATTTGAAGGCTGTTCTCATGCCCTTCACAACCTTCTGTTTTCTGAACTTAGACAAACCTAATTTCTTGACCTTTCTYTTTATGCCATGTTTTCTAAACCTTTCTCATTCTTGTTCCCCTTAATTGCCTGCAATTTATGTTCCTTTTCTGGTTAAAGCCTCGCAAGCATCATTATTGCCTCTATCTTACTGCAGCACAGAAGGCATTTGCCTTTTGCAATACAGCGTTGTATTTGGAGTTCTTACTCAGTCTGAAGTTAACTGTAACCTTAGTTTACTTAGTTACTTAGTTGCCTTAGTTCCTCTAGTTCTCCTTATTCATCAATCATTCCCTGCTCCGCGTGTGTTTTGTTTACTCCTTCTGATATTTAGAACTGCACTTCTCTTTATTGAATTTAATTGTTCATGCATTTTTTCAGTTTATCAGGTTCATTTGGATTCTAATCCTTGCTCTGCTGAGTATTTGCAAACCTTTTAACTGAACACTGTATTCATGTACTCTCACTTTCGTAAACAATTGTTAAATGAAAATACTGAACAGTATTTGCCCCAGGTTAAACAGCTGTGACATTCCAGCTGGTGCCTTTTCCTACTTGACTGTGATAGGTGGGGTCTGTATTTGGGGGGAGGGTTTCAGTCCGCTGGGTACACACTTCATGGTAATTTCATTGAGACCATATTTTCCCTAGTTTGCTTATCACAGCCTTGTGGGACTGTATTGAAGACRAGCATAGCCAAAATGCAACTTCAGCATCAAAATAATAAGACAATGATTATTGGTGTTGCTTACTTGTAAACTAATGACTTTTTTCCTGAGTTTCATACACACCTACCCAAAACATCTCTCAGTTTATAGATCCTACTGATACTGAGTTTGGAGAAAAGAAAACACTTCAGTAAGTCCTGAAATGCTGTAATATGTGCAATGTAATCACACCACTACATCATGCTCTTGATATCTTCTGTTCTGAAGTTTCAGGAAATGGAGCGAAGGGTAGGGCAACATCGATTTTTCTGGTTTAGTGTTAGTCTGGTTTTCTTTTCTTTTCTCTGCTGAAATTGATCTAAAATAACTAAAAATACAACAGATAGGATAAGAGTGGCTCCTGCCATGTAGAAGCCTGCTCTGTAATCTCCAGCCATGTCCACAATCAGACCTGGAGAGAAAAAAGTGACAGTAATGTCAACTGATAGAAAAGAGATAATGTGAATTAGCTTATAAACGTGAATGTATCCTCTCATAAAGAGAGTGTATGTGCTACATCTTGCAGATCCTTGCACTAAGAGTGCATAGATCATCATCACTCTGTTATAGCATTTCTAAATGCGAAACACAATTCACTTCTCGTTTATTTTGCATAATGAGAATTGTTAGTAAAACAAAATGGTCTACAGTCTGAAGCATCTTCCAACCCAAAATACAGCAGATAATAAAGGTAATGGCAGAAAAAAACAAATCCTACAACTCTGTATTTTAGTAGTCCTGTGTTCTGCAGCATAGCTATCCTCAGTTGCTGTAATTTGGACCATAATTATAGAGCATGAGATTTTAAAGGAAAGGAGAGGCCCTCTACTGGACAGAGAGAGATTGAAAGCTTGCCTGCTGTGTTACTGGCTTTCCTGTTAATCACTTTTCAAAGAATTACAGAGGTTAATGAGCGAAAAGGCCCTGATTTTTAGGTAACTTTAATCCAACCACAATACTTCATGCCATCATGTATCATACTGAAAAAATAATAATACTGTAGTAGTACCGTAGTTGTATATGTAGTAGTATGGGCTGCTCTGCGGGTACAACTGCAGATTCATTTGTGGGCTGATGAAGGCTGCTTGACTGGTTTCCTGCCACTGCAAATTTGGTCCAGATTTGGTCTGTTCTCTAGCCCTCATTCTAGTCTTAGTGCGGCACCACTACCAAGAAGTCACTGTAATCTGTGAGCAGTTCCTTATTACATGCAGTGGTCTTTGCATGAGGACTCAGATCCACTTTGTACAAGTCGYATTGGTCTTTTCTCTGCTGTATCACATTGTAAAGTCCCTCCAGCTTGTAGTTTGGTTTTCTCGCGTTTTTCCAAGATGAACTTTTTATCATTGCCACCCACAATCCTATGTGCTGTTTCACTGTCTGGTCTCTCTTCCCACTGTTTTTTACAATTTTTTTTACACATTTATTATATTGGTTAGCTCAAATGCTATCTGAAAACAGCAGGCACCCCAAGAATATTTCCCTGAGGTTCGCATAAGCTGTTAGCTGTGACCCTCTGTAGAAACCTTTCCAGCAATTTCAACATTGATGCAGCCATCGCTGCTCTCAAATTGCCAGTAACCCAACAGTCTCCACTCTGTAAGTGTGGATCTGCTGCTTGTCCCAGAGATACACTTTCATAGCAAGACAGCGGGAGTTCATCAAGCAGGATTCTGTGGGATTCAGGAAATGGGAACAACATCGTGTGGCCCTGCCGTTCTTCTCTGCTTTCATGTTGGAAAGGTATCTCTAAAGTCACAGAGAAGAGAGGGAGCAAGATATTTTTGAGATGAATTAAACAGACTCTTTGTTTTAAAATACTTCTTGGCCCAGGTGCGTCTGAGCTAAAAGGCAGGGAAATTTGGGCTCAGGTCAAGACTTTTCAGTACAGTTTTACTTTCCACTTGTAAACTATATTGAGGAAAGTATCTTAACTTACCAGCAAGAGGAGGCCCTGCAAAACCTCCAGTGCTTCAAATGAGCATGAAAAGCCCTAGAGCACTGTCAAAATCTGACATGCCTACAACATCTGCTAACACTGTAATGTGAATGGCAACTGTTGTGCCAAAGAAGAAGCTGTCGAAGCCAGCGAATATTGCCAAGGACGGGTAATGGTTAGCCAGTGGCAACAGCATCAGAGAAGTACTGATCAGCGCAATTGTCATTGTCAACAAACGAATAGTTTTGGTGACATGGAGATTGGCATACCAGCCACATAACAATCTGCCTGCAAAATCCACCACAGCCAAAATGGACAGGAGAGATGCAGTCCGAGACTCACCTATTTCAAGACTGTAGCTAAGTGGAACTAAAAATAATGGAGGAACAAAAAAACTCATAGCAGCTAAAATGCCAAAAATGTCATAAAGTACAAACTCCAGTCTCCTCACAAGCATCCAGTTGAAGGTTTTGTGTGTGATGGGAGRCTTATCTCTGTCTCTCCTAGGTGTCCTATTGCCAGATGGTGTCTCAGCTTCAGGACAGCTAGTCTCAGGGAGGCAGCTGCTTTTCAGTGGTCACATCAGTGCTCCACAGACACAAATATTGAGTTGGATGCCACCTATGATCAAGAGGGCACCTTTCCATCCATATTGACCAATCAACTACTGGAAAAATGGCCCAAAGGTGAAGGCAAAGGCACATTCTCCAGCACTGGCAATAGCATTAGCCACAGCTCTTTTCTTGGAGAAGTAATGGCTAACAATGCTAATGGCCGGTATCCATGAAAAGGAAATCCCAAGTCCTGAAAAACACCAGTACAAATAGCACCAGTTAGACACCACTGGGGTATTGTATGAAGGTGACAATTAAAACAGTAAATGTTCCTATATTTGCAAAGTTAAAAATTGGGAAAAGAAAAACAGTTTTGTTTCTAGCAGAAGCATCAGCTCAGCTGTACTGTTTGTTAGAGTTTATTTGTGGCACGTGTTCTGTAAGAATAAGTTGTATGTTTAAGTAGCAAAACAGGAGTATGAAGTTTACACTATTATATTCTGACTGTGGAAGAAAAAAGCTGGCATGACAAATTTGCCACTAGGTGGAAAATAGATGTCCATGTGGTTAAAACAAGATAGACCTTGGAGTGTTAATGCTGTCCTAATTAAGGACTAGATGGTCCCGGATCAGATCTCTGGGTTAAGCTGAGCTGTGCTCAGGGTTAGAAAATGGGGGAGGATGGGTAGGTTGCTGGCATGTTGCATCTATATGCTCTTCATTTTCTAGATGGACCTGCTTGGCTTCAAATCTGCTCTATTTTACACTACTTTTAATGACTTCCAAGAAACTATTTAGCAGGCCCAGGACTGCCAAAAGGCTCTAATTCCAGACATTTTCTCATGCATCCAGTATGGATCTGGGAATGATTTATTTTATTTCCTGCCAGCTTTACCTCCTGTTCCAGGAAAATCTGGTAGTTGTTAAAAACAGCTTTCTGACTGATTTTAACCTGGAGTAAAGCAAAGGACTGGAAACAAGGCCTCGGCCTGTGACCAAAAACATAGGACTATTTGATACAAAATACAAAATGTGGGAGCTCTATGTTCTTGCAATTTAGCAGCCTTTAGGTTCTTTAGACCTTCACAGAGCTTTCAGCTGTGATTAAAAGATAAAATGCTTTTAACTTTCTGACTGAAAATAATTTGCAGGTGAAAATTATTGCCATCTAATTATTATCATACTTTGTGACTGCAGTTTTCTAGGACAAGTTCTTACTTTCAGAGCAGGACACGAGGGAAACAATCTTTAAAGATTGTTACTGGTTCTGGTTATTTATAAAATCACAATAGGAATCAGATTTTAAACCTCCTACCATCAGCACTGTAAAATAAGGGCTTTGATTTATAAGTGAAAAAAATCTCTAAAGCCATAAAACTATACCCTGCAGGAAGCCAGTTGTTGCATACATTTAAACCATGTTGAGTCCAAGAAATCCCAGTGCCATTCCTGAAAAAGCAAGGAGTCCTCCAGTAATCACAACTGCCCGATGAGTGTATTTTACRCATAGTGAGCTGGCTACAGGGGCTAGATCAACAGCAAATTAAGAGTAAGATAATTACATTAGGAACAAGCAGCTGATTAACATGCTTGTACAACCAAATAAAGCATTTGAAGAATTAGCCATATAATGCCTGTCTCAAATACAGTGTTTTGTTCTGTGGAGGAGAGGTACGTGTGTGTGTGAGACAGAGAGAGAGAGTGTCACAGTTCTGCTGTATTCTGCTGGAAAAGGGGGAGACTGTGATTCTAAAATTGGATGTTTGCTGATAGGGAAGTAATCGTCCTGAGAGCAGAGAGAAGAAAAACCCTTCCAAAATATATTCTGAATATGTGAAGTGGACTTTTTTATAGAGAAGAGCATGTCAGTGCCTTCTTTTTGGAACAGTTCTACTGAATTTCATGTAAGTGTACACCTAACAACATGGCAGGAAGTGAAGCCTCAGCCATAGACTATCTAGGTTAATCTATAAAACTTTTATTATTGTCAATGTATCACTGATATGGCCGGCATGAAAATTATCTGAATAAAACTAATCCTCTTCTTAATCTCTAGAGCTTTGCAAAATCATCTGTTCATGGAATTGCAAATGTTTTATAAAGAACAAAAAATCCAGGGTTAACTTGCAGCAGTATTTTTTCCAGGAACTGTACAGTTCATTTCTTAAATTTGGTTTTCAATAGTACTGTTTCTCTCAGCAGACTGTAGGAACTCTTCAACACACAAGAGAGAAAAGTTGCACAAGCTACAAATCTGAGGGTTTTTTCCTCAGTCATGCTCATAACTTGGTGCAGAAATTCCAAAAAAAACAAAGAACCAGTCTCTAGTCACTGTTTAGAAGCACCAGAAATTATTAACAACATTTTTGCTTAATTAAGGATCAGTTATACTCCCTAGCTATTTTTCCATCATCATCAAAGAGTCAAGATCAAGACTAAACCTATCATCAAAAGGCATGTTCTGCAGAGACAATCTCAAACCAGTAAATATACATTTCTGTGAAATAACCACAGCCACTAGAGGGATCCCAAGTAACACATCACACCATCAATTCTTGGGTGGGGTTTATTAGTGAGTATAGGCAGTCAGCTTCATACAAATGATAGAGAATCTAGAAACTGGAGTTCAGGGATACATTGAAATTCATAAGAATTCATAAGAAACATTGCTATAAACTGAAATAAGTGCAGAAACAATGAACAGAAGGCAGACAGCAAAGGAGGTTTTATAATAGTTTGTAGGGGCAAGTTGTTGTATATTTTCCTGTGTTAAGAAAAGAAAGAAGAGAATTTGATAACTAAGACAAGTGAAATAAACCTAGCAGACAGACATTAATTGGTGAAGAAGCTGCAGGATGTATATTATCTGACAGTAGGTACCTGAAAGAAGCTATACAAACCCCAAATGTTCCATCAGCATTTACAGCAAAAATACCATGTTTTGATAAGCATGTAAAAATGATACTGGAATTCAGTCATGGTCTGAAAGATGTAGTGGAGGGGATGAGATAGGACAATGCATACACAGTTGGAGAGTCATATGATGAGCAAAAAATAATTAGACTCTGGGATAACAAGGAAGACCCATGGAAGTACTTAATTACAGGAGAAAGACCTGAAGTTGGAGCAGAAATACTGCTACAGAGAAAGTTTTTGTATTAGAGAATGAGGAGCAGAAATAGGTAGAAATTAAACATGGGGTAGCAAGGAAAAGAAGAAAGAAACTAGCCCCAGAACAGGAAGTGGTGAAGACTGCTAAGGGTCAGAGTCTGAAAGAATAAAGGACAATATACAAAAAACTTACAAAAAATGGTAGGGGAAAACAATCACTGTGCAAAAATGAAAAGTGGTGGGAGATGCACATTAGTATTAAGAGGAGGCAGATTTTTGTGATAGGGGAATCCTTGCTATGATAACTGAACTGCCTGCTGCAGATGCAAACCCAAAATATAGAAGCACGCACTGTCCTTCCACACAAGAGATTGGAGCTACTGCTGAAATGATCCAAATGGGAAAAATGAATAATTCGCTGATCATACTTCATACTGAGACAAATGACACTGGAGGTTTCCCACAGGAACATACTAAGAATGACCAAGCCAGGCCAGGAAAGATGCTCAATGAACTGGAGGCTCAGATGATCTTCAGCAGAAAGTCTTCTGTTCCCTATAAATGAAGCAAAGGCAAGAAAAGATAATGAAAATTACCTAGTGACCTGAGAACCATGAACTGCTGTAAGAAAGTGTTTTAGAATGTTTGGGCATCAGACTGTATTCATAGAAATAGGATTATTTTCAAAAGGTTTTGAAGGATGGGAAGATCACTGCCTTTCTGCTGAAAATTATAGCTGCTTTCTTTGAAGTAGGACAACTTCAGACCCTGGTTAGGCAAACATAATTTTTGTTGTCTTATACACTGATAATCTCATTCTTTCTGCTGTATCCTTGATGCATTCCTATATAATGAAAATGTAAATTTAAAACAAAATCAAGGTTTTGAGTTCTTTGGTCCTCCTATATTGGCATTTTTTTCTGATTAAGTTCGTATGTCTGAATGACAAAACTAGTACCACAACAGGTCAGTGATAAGCCTAATTTGTGAACCAAATTGATAGATTCCCATTTATTCATTTCTGGAGTCCATGAAGGAAGTGGGAAAACAGGCTTTTTACTGATTTTTTAATTAATTCTTTTTGTCAGAATGAAACAAGCTCTAATACTCCAAATTGAGCAACGAAAACAGCAGCTTATGGAACTGATAAAATTTTGTGAACCTATAATTTGTTTTATCTTTTGCATTTTTATTTTGAATTATTATTTTGTTCTTCTGAATATGTTTTTCAAAGGAAGACCAGTTGTTCATGATCTTTGGAAGTACTGTGATTACAACAGTAACCCTGATAGGTGTGAACTGAGTAGGATGCCTGTAATTACACAGTATCTGTGCAATGAAATGTCTTCACAGCCAGAATTATAATAGTATTTATTACATAAGTATACTTACCCATTAAAATCATGTATCTATAATGAGAATATGTGGACATCACAAATTCTGTATAGTTCCTGTCTACACATGTTTGGAATCCTCACTGTAATGGTGAAGGATAACCTAATTTRTAAGGGTACGAAGGGCTCTGAAAAGGACTACTCAGTGAAGAGTCAAAGAATGCATATTGTACATTTGATAGTTTTCCCTCATTAGTCTGGTGAGATAAGATAGTTTAGCTGATCCAATAGCTCATTGCCTTTGACTGGAATAGTTCACTCTCTCTTCCCTTACTCTCTGCTTGTATGGTCTTGCCTTCCTTATACTATCTCTGGGTGAACTGAAAAATTTTTTTTAACCTAGTTTTCTGTTAGATTAATGACTTGAAATGGTTCATAGAGTGTGCCAGAACTGGCTATGGACAGAAGGAGAGGGATCTTGGTGAGGGCAAAAATGAGAAATGGGAGGAAAGCAGGACTGAGAGCCACCATTTTGGTAGTATATAGTTATCTGACAGGGCAGGGTCACACCTCTTGTTTTACAGAAATTGGAAAAAGTAATAGTCACTGTGAAATCAGTGAGCTTGCACAAACTGGTTTATGAGCTTGATCCAGCAAGCTCTGAAGTTCTTAGGTTTACTCCCACTGAGTTCGATTCAGGGCCTGCAGGAAAATTGAATCACGAGCCTAGGTACATAAAGTTCTTTAAGGTAACCAGATTTCTATGTATATGCAAAGAGTCATCACTAATCCATTCCATGTCTGAGGCATAGATACATCTTTATGAGAGGATGCAAATACCAATTTTGTGAAGACAAGGAGGAAGTGTTGCTTCTGCATGTCTGGTTTTGTGAGATTTTTTTATGGAAGCTCTTTGAAATGTCTTGAGTAGTTAAGATTTTAAAATAAGTGCTAGAGGAACACTTATACCTACCTCCTAAATGAAAAATGGCTATCGTTATTGACGTGATCCAGGAACTGATGCTTGCCAGTTCATCAAAGTGCTGCTGGATTTCAACAAAGAACAGACCAAAAGCCTTGAGGACAGCAGCACTAAGGCCCATCACCAAGAAGGCTGACGCTACCACAACCCATCCATACCCACCATCTGGTGAATTGCTCTCTTTGCCCTGCATCTTTTCTACTTATCAGATCTTCTCTCAGTTCCTTTTTTGTTGTTGTTGTTGGGGCTTGCTGGTGGTGAGGATTTTTAACGGATCTGCAAATCAGGAAAAGGCCTAGTGTTAAGGAAATGAATTAAAATACTCTAGGAATGGCTTACACAAGTAATTGCCAATGGAAAATATAATATGCATTTCAGTGCTTTGATTTAAAGTATTAACTGGGAAAYAGGTGTGCCAGGAGACAGGAGGAAGAGAAGAAAGGTTAAAAAATGAAGAAAGGAAAGATGTTCAGGCAAGGAGGACAAAAAGAAGCATGCACAAGTGCAAATGGGAGAGAATATGGTAAGACTGGAAGGAGAGATGAAGTAGGCATTAAGATTCTCAAAGATAGGTCCAGTATCCTACCCATTCTAGTAAACTTTAAGAACCCTATCCCATCTATTTTTTAAAACAACATCTTATAATAAACAAGAAAAAAAAATGTATGACATGATACCATATTTTCTAATGTTCTTTGGGCAATGAAATAAAGTTTACAAATAAGGCCATAGCAGCTGCTGTTTGCAGTCATCAGCTAAATAATCCCAGTCACAACTGTGTATAAGAATAAAGCATAATTATATTTGCTATGTGCTCCTGTGAGTGATATCATTATTGTGACTGAATAGGAGGTAGAAAAAGAAAAGATCCTTAACCTTCAAAAGGCAGGAAACTTGTCAGTTTCAATCTTCTAGGTGCCCTCAAAAGCAGAAATTAAAGAAGGCTATTTCACTTATCTGGAAGTCTGAATCCAGTGGGCTTTCCATTGCTGACTTGAATCTCTCTCTGGGAGACTGAACCTTCTATTTGGCAAATGTATTACCTTGTGATCTAAATGACATTTAAAAGCAGAAAAATTAAAGGGGTTGAATATGGGATTGTCTAGACCTTGATACTGTCTTTTTGATCATTGCATAAATTCTAGGAGTATTGCAGCCAACCCCTTTTTTTGTGTGTTTTGTCTTTCATATCCCAGGTGAACTGGTAACTTTGACTAAAGAGAAGGGTGGAAATGCATGAACTTAATACTAACTCATGTAGTTTATTTCGTAACACTAAGAGTAATATGAAAAATTTTAAGAAATATTCTAATTCAGAACCAAGACAATAATTTCTTAGTAATTCCAGAGGCAATAGGTTTTTTCCCTAAACAGCATGGATGCAATACTGAAAATGGTATTCAGCATAAAACTGGGTATTTTTCTGGTCTCCAAGGAGTATATTAAGGAACCAGTGTTAGATATGGTAGTAGAGGTCTGGACACTACTTGCACATTGTGAAACTGTGGAGCTCCTTGTCACAAGATGCTAAAACTTTACATGGAAATATTAGATACATTTGGGCTGTAGAAAACTGTTTAGGATCACTAAATACTCAAAAATGGTCTCTGGCTCAGGAAGTCTCCAATCTGCAAATAGTCAGAACCTGGGAACTATTGCTTTATGCTTAATCTATGGTTAAACCTGAGGCATCCCCTTCTGGCCTGAAGCAAGATAACCATCTTTACATTGTGAGTAACTTGCAAGGAGCAGTGGGAAAGAGCCCTCTTTGTAGTATTTGAGCATTTACAAACGTTGATGGTTTCAGTGCTGCAAAGCATTTTTGTCCAAATGTGACGTGCTTCTCTGTGAAGACGTCTCAATAGACAGACACATCTTACTAAATCTGTAGCTGAAAAAGCATATTTCTCCTTAGAAAGTCTGTGACTAGCTTGAGAAAATCATGCAGTGCATGGAAGAGCTGAGAGGGAAACATTCCTACTCTTCTTGTTTTTCTTCAAAGACACTGAAAATAATTTTGAGCAGGCAGGTTGCACTATAAACTACAGAGTAAAAGAGATATGGCACAGAAAGCTGTTTTGATTTAGGAGGGAGAATGTGAGCTAAAAATGATCTTGCTGTACTTACATTTATCCTCTTGTACGCAGCTGAGAAAGACAAGGGTTGAGGGAATCCATRGCTCTACAAGCTGTCCAGTACAAAGCACCAGTCAGGCTCTTATAGATAACAGAAGCAAAATCATCCTGCTGCCATGTGTCTGGCTCAAACTTCTGATCAACATATGGCACCAGACACATCTGCATGACAGACATAGCCAGACAGATTTGTCAGTTGCAAAARACAACCTCCTGAAAATCTAAAAGCTCAGACAAAAGAGAAGAAGGAATGCCTCGTGGTTGGGGTCTATATGAAGAAATCTGGAATTCATTCCCACAGTTTCTAGATGACCTTGAGCACATTATTTAACCTTGCTGACCCCCTGTTTTCTCCGTTATCAAATGCAGCTAATACTTTCACAGAACATGAATTTTGTGAGGTTGAAAACATTAACATTTGTATTAGTGCTCAGATACTGTAAGAAAATATAAAATGAGATCAAACTGTAGCCATGTCATATATTGCTGGGCTCAAGCAGCATGGTCGTAATTTGGCTTTAGGCATTAGCAAACATAAAGAAGGATGCAAGACTCTGTCTAAATTAGCCTGCTGGGGCAGAGTGATACTGACATTATTGCACTCTGCATGGACAKGCCTAGGCAAGGGATTAGGATCTGTGCCGCAGGACAGATCGAAGAACTGCTTCTACTTACCAAGCTGCACCCAGACTAAAGCAACCATGATAAAATCTACTACTTCCTGACACCACCCAGGACTCTTTACTTTCATTAGGCAAACCCTGCCCTAAAAGGAGAATAAATCAGATTCTACTGCTCATAAGACTTTCATGACCTTTTTCCTACAAGAATATCTTCTATGTCACAGCTCCAAATTCGCTCTCCAACCTGTTCACAGTTATAGATGCAATTCCAAAATGAAGAGGCTATATCAGTTGCTTGATTAGTTAATAAAGTTACTATCTTTCTCAGGAGTCCTACAAATTTGAAAGCAGTGCAGCTACATACTATAGGGAATTGCTGAAATGCCTGAACTGAGCAGAGAAAAGCTGAGATGTTGCAATGGGTGGATGTGTTGTCTCTGACAGCATGCTCTGATGGTACGCTCCTTTACTTGCAGGTGAAAGTTGGCTACAGGCATGTAAGTGAGAACAAAACTCAGTTGAGAAAATCACCCCAAATCTCTTTTTGCTTTCAACTATTGAGCAGTCATAAGTGATAAGTTTTTAAAAGTCTCTCGTTTCTCCTCTTGCTTTTAAAACTGACCAATTAAAAGAAAGGAGGAAAAAGCTGTAGGGAAACTGCCCTTTCCATTGCACTTGCCTGCACATAAGAAATCTCAAAGAGGATGCAAAGCTGTGCTTGGAAGCACAAGCATCATCTCTAGCATCCCACTGCTTCCTAGCTCTGAGCTTTCCCGTGGCTGCTGGAGCAGATGCCCTGTGAGGCAGGAACTTCAGCCAAGAAAGCCGTAATGCTGTGATCTGTGCTTGTAGCGCGTGCAGCAGGAAGACCAGGCAGCTTTGCCAGTAGGGCCATTAACCTGACGGGGGAAATGACTGTGCTTCAGATGCTTGCACTGTCTGTTCCAGTTGGAGACAGCAAGGATGTGCAGGTAAAAGTGCAACCGGTATCTTTGCAGCTGAGTAGCTACAAAGGCACTTTCTCTGGCACTTTAGGTGTTCCTCTACTCATGATCCATAAGTTCTCCAAAGCCTAACACAGCCATTATGCTAGTAGTGCTTTTATTCATGTCAGTGATTCAGAGGGGTAAATCAGGAAATAATAATGAATTACATAAATCTTGTTTGGCTGCTTTCATTTTAGGGTGCCATACAAACTTGTAAAGAATGAGACTTGCATTATTTAGTTATCTGGTGCTCAATGGTCTAATCTGCTTTTTACGAAGGCAAATTTATGCATGATTGTAAAATGTTTGCTGCAGGTCACAGAACAACTTGGTAGTAAAATCAAGAAAAGATTCCAGTTGCCATGAACCACAGTCTTCCTGTTCTCATGCAACTAACAAATAAAGGCCCCTAAATAACTATATTTACTATCACTTAGGGGCTGGATGGATTCAGTAGGAGCCAGGGATACTCAGCATTTTACAGAAACAGGTTCTCACAGAAGAGAAAAAAGGCAAGTATTAAGTTTTGTCATGCTTACATGAAGAACCATGACTTGCTAGTGGGTTTTTGGTTTTGTTTCCCAGTAAAGTATGGTAATTCAACTTGGGTTTGAACGAAAAAGAAAATTGCTTGCTGATATACACAAAGGCAAAACTGCTATAACCTAATGGCTGATACTGGGTCACAACTACCACCAAAACTACCTTCAAGTAGAAACTATTCAGGAAAATGAACTACTTAAAACTAAATATGAAGTAGGTCTTTAATAAGATGACAACACATTGACTAAAATATTTTTTAATTGTTAGATTAAAAGAAGGAGGGAAAGAAACAAGGAAATAAATGCTAATATATGCTAAAACTTCCTTCATACATGTGGCTTTGTACACAGCCAGGAAACAGATATTTACTGTGTTTGTCAGACTCAGATACCTTCTGGTCTTCATATAATAACTGATACTGCTGATGCTCACATGCCTCCCCAACTTCAAATACAACATAGCCAAGCTAGTTATTGTTCTTCAGGCACAAATTCAAGACCTCTTAACAAAATTGTCCTTTCTAACTTCATTAACATAATTTCAGTAAGAGCCAGCCTAAATGAACAGGGTCTATAAAACAACTTACTGACATATCAGGATGGAAGATATTGGTTGAATGCTCTGAGCAGTCTGTTTGAAATAACAAAAATGAAGTATAGCATAAAAAAATTACCTTATTCAGATAAGCCAGGTTTGCATGGGGTATGAAGCTCTTCCTTTACCTCCCAGTCATACATAAGTTCTTGAGTTGTGCAGCAAACCATCAAGTCATCTTACTCATTGTTCATTGTAGGCCCAGCTGAGAAAATCAATCAATCAATCAGTCTCATTCAGGATATGTAAGCTGTTGGATTTTATAAGAAAGAAAATTCCTCCCTCCCCCTCCCCAAAAGGCATTTGACTCCACCTACACTCAGAAAATCTAAGTTCTATACTGACTAGAAATTGGAGAAAGAAAAATCAGGGATGGATGGAGGGAAGGAGAGGAGGAAGACAGATTTACTAATATATATGTGTTGTGCAGGTACTAGACTTGGACTGCAATATACAGTTTTTACTCAGTTCAGGTGTTGGGCCGACTGGAAAGTTCAGATGTGTCAGCAGATCTGAACCTCCCTGCGTTTTTTGGGCAGTTGCTGCTGATGTTTGTTCACATATGGAATTTATTTGTGTCTTCTTTCTGCTGGCCAGATGTTGACTACATAGGAGTGTCACAGAGCCCTCAGCAACTACAGAAATGACAGAAAGCTTGTCTGTGCTCTCCAGATCCTAAGGCTGCAACACATATGGCTACAGCCTTTCACCATATTACAGCAGTCCCTTGGTTGTGTGATTTTTTTTTTTCAGGGCCCCCAATTCTTTATGTATTTATATGCTCTGCTGGATCTTGCCATGCTTTCACTGCTAACTTACGGTAACTGATTCTGTGTTTCCTAAGAATTTGTCTTGCACTAACCATGYGGTGGCTATAGCCTGTTAAGGTAATAGTTTTGTGTGGGGTTTTGTTGTAGTAGCTTGTTGTTATTTCTATTTTTTTTCTACACGCTATCATGCTTATCTTATGAACTGATCAGTAATCTGCATGGTTTGTGTGTGCTAATGGGGAGCATGACTGTACTGGTACATCTACTGATTCACATAACTAAGAAATGGATGAAGATTTTGTTTTGTTTTGTTTTTTATCTTCTGATGTATGGGAAAGAGCTGGCACCACAACTTTAGGACTATTTTTTGGGATGCTGAATAGGAAAGAAGAAACAGACGTAGTTTTTCTCTGAGGATTGAAACAACTTACCAAGTGTCTGTGGACAGAAAAGTACAGGATTATTCATTTCTCACAAAATGGGATATGATGAGCTCTTAAGCACTCAGTAGGAGAAAGGGGAAAAGAAGGGGCTATTGTAGCCATTCACCCAATACAAATCATATGAGTAGATGTTCCGCTGAAGTTAGTTATGTTTAGCTTTTCAACAAAAAATGCATAAGCCTGAACAGCAGAGGCCCATTCTGTAACACAAGATCTAGTGCAAAGTATCTTCAGATACTATGTTATTGTCTATGCAGGAACATCAATATGCACTAGAGTTCTTACACTATGCTTTTAGCCCTGAGAGATTAAATATACCTTAGAAAAGAATGATATTACCCAAAATTTGGTATATGACATGTAAGTATAATGACAGGTGGTATACAGTTGATCAGGTATATCAAAAATAGAAAGCTATTTCTTACAGCAGTATCATTTCACACTCTTTTCAATCCAGTAGGAGAAATAGAGCCTGGGGTGTCTAAGAAAAACTTAACACCATGCCATCTGATTTCTTTACTTCCTGCTAGTTGCATTGTAAGTTGGATTAGAAACATACAATGCAGATTCTTAAAGCAGAGTTAGTTATTAAATATGTTGGTGCACCTTGTGCCATTCAAAAGCATGACGATAACTAGCTTTTGGTACACTAAATTCCTGAGAATTAAAATCAGCATCAGTCCATTGTGTGAGAAATATTTTGGGGTCTAGGCAGCTTCTGACCATTCCTAATGACGCTTTTTTGGTTTTGTCATACTTTTTGAAATGGGAAGTCTCTGTACAGATAGTGTTAACCTATTTTAATTTTCTTTCTTTGGAATGATTCTCCAGGACAGTTTGGTAGGTCTGGAGGAGGTAAGGGAATGGTAAAGCAAAATTATAGGGTATTTTTTGATGTGTGTTTAAATGTGTACCACTGCCAGAAAAGTTGCTGATGTCCCTTCTTCACCTTCCTGCTGCCATGTGGGCTTTTATGCAGTGAACCAGACTGCAGAACTGATCCAGCTGGGAAAAACACACCATTGAGGTAGCTCCTCAATTTCAAGGAACTGTGCACTTTTACAAAGCAGAGGGCAGGAAAAAGTGGCCAGGAACAAACACTATCCAAAGCAGAAATTCACATGGGAATCATAGCACAATTAGTATATTCACATGACCTAAGCCGTGAGCCTAGAAACTCTATAGCACAGACAGAGAAAAGTAGATGACTCCAGAGGTGCTAATGCAGAATGCTAACTGAAATAGGGACATACTTTAAGACAAAGTTTTGGAGTAACTCTGCAGCAGTGACACTGCTCATGTTTCCCCTTCTCCCTCCTTCCTCCCCATGTTGATGGGAGCTGTGTATTYTGATGCTGAACAGCTTGTGTTTGAGAAACCTGTGAGACCTTGAGCAGAAAGGTGTTTTTACACCAGATTTTCTTTGGCCTGATATATATGAACTGGGTTGGTAGATCTGGTTCTTGCCAAGGTTTAGTTTAGGTAGGTCTGAATTACCTTTTGGAGCCCCACAGTGAAAAGATAAGCTGTCTAGCAATTGTAGTGTATGTGCACAGGTGGATGAAGCTATGCTATATCATCCTGTTAGCCATGCGTTTGACAGGGACTTTATAAACAAGACTGTTTCTCACACAGTTAGAGCTGTGATCTGGATGGAAACAAAGAGCAATTCAAATGGGGTTTGCTTATCACAGCAGAGCACAGCCATCCTGCTGCTTCTCACAGCACCTGTTCTAGTCTTGAGAGACTTGAACAGCAAGGCAGTACAACTCACAAAGAAGTGATGTGTTCGCCTGGGTAGTGCCAGGAAAGTCTGTTTTCTTTCTCTAAAGTTCAGCAACAACTTATAAATGCTGTTGTCTAACAGCATGCTTGAAATTTCTTAACATGTAGGAAAAAGGCTGTATTTCAGCTGATTTGTCACAGAGTAAGACACCTTTCCTAGAAACTTTGCAGAGCCTTTTTTTTAATTGGACAAGTGACGTGGTAACTTCTCTCTTCTTACACAGGCCTTCACCACCACATGGAAAAACTTCGGTTTATGGTTGGCAGGGATGGGATCACAAGATCTTATATCAAGAGCTTCTGCCATGTYGTAATACACGTTTCACTCACACCCACCTCCTACACAAGTATTTAGACTCTTATCAGCAGGAAAGTCATCACCAGCTCCTTGGTTTAGACTATCTAAAATTATAAGATAATTTAGCTGGAAGGGATTTCTGAAGGTCAGTTATTCCAAGTATCTGCTCAAAGCAAGGCCAAGTCTGAAGTTAGATCAGGTTGCTCCAGGACTTGTCAAGTTTCAAGTCTCTCCAAAGATAAAGATTCTGTAGCTTCTCTGGACAATCTGAACCAGTGCTTTACCACCCTCTTTGTGAATTTTCTTTCCCTAATATCTGATTGGAATTTCCCTTGCTGCAACTTGCCATATTTGCCTTTTTGCTGTACCATTGAATTAAAAGCAAAAGGCAATTCTTGATATGCCTACTGGAGGCCTGCTAAGGTTTTGGGGAGGTTGCCAATTTCATTGAGCTTTTTATCAGTCCATTAGAAATGACAGTAGAAAATTTAGGCACAATGGATAGCCTAGTAAATGAGGAGGAACAGATGCTTGAAACTGTCCCATTTAGGAACCAGGAGATAAGGACATTTTATGTAATCAAAATAAGAAGACTTCCATTAGTGGTTCATATCCATTTTAAACAAATGAGCGTTGTTAGTACTTAGAAATAAGACGTTAAGTCAGCAGTAGGATGGGAAGAAGCCTTTAAAGAATAAACTGCTCAAAGGGTTTTTTGCATCTGGTGAAATACATGAGACAAGCAGGATTCTTTGTAGTGAAGTCTTGCAAAGACTTCCTTGCTATTGCCTTGATCTTGTTATTCATGAAGAACTGTTCATGATTCCAGTATTGTTTCATTTTTTAATCATGCAAGTTCAACTCTGTAGACAACATACTGATCTCAGCATGGCTCATCAGTCAGTCCATCAGATTTTTTTATATTACATTCACCAAAATTATTGGAGATCAATTATGTGTACGAGAATGTTGTCATGGCCTGTCATGACTGTGGCTTAAAAACAGAATGCTGTTATTGATAGTATGCTGAATGTCTGTTTTCTACAAGGAGGAAAATATAATTGGAGTAGAAATTAAGTTCTTGAGTGACTTTGTCATATAGGATCCTGGAATTAATTCTCTTATTTTAATAAGAATTACCTCAGCTGTTGAGTAGTATTGCTAGGAATAGTAGTGCAGCTCATGTCAGCAGTGGCTGCATTTCCAAAGTAGAGACATTTATACCAAGGAACTGCAGAATGGGAGCTGCTTTTTTTTTTTTTTTTTGGCAATGCCTATTTTCCTTCTTTTTCTTTCTTGTATGAACTGAAGGCAGAAATGATGAAACCAACAATGCAGAGGTGAAACAAACATTATTCCAGATGAAAGGATTTTTGAATGGCTCGAACTGAGTTTTGCTACATACATGGATTTTTTCATCTTTATCATCATCATGTGGTTTGGGTTATCCAGAACTACTCCCAGGTATTACTATCATAACAGCCTTTGTTCAGCTGGTCAGGCTAAAAGGTTGTTTCTGCAACTTTCTGTCAATATATGGAATCTTTAGCCTATGCCTGCAGCTTTGTGCAACACTTCTCCATAATCACCTACTGTTGTTCATCACATTTTACATTTCAAAACTAAATCTCAGCCTCTCTCATTTCTCCTCAAGAATGTAAGAAAAACTTGTAGACTGCACTTTTATAAATACTACTCTTATTTTTCATGTTTAGAATTTAAGAGTTTTATAATACACTGGGAGGGGTTTCGGGTTTCCATTTGTACATTGCAGAAAACATTTTACTCCAGGCAGCAAGAAGAGTCACATCTGTTCAGATCTAGTCTGACAGCTCAGCTTTCACTAAGTCCAAGGGCTAGCTTCCACTTTAAGTGCTTGAGCAAGCACAAAATGAGTTCATAGGTACAGTGCTACATAAAATATTTGCTGTGAAGTGAAAAATGAAATGAGAATCTGCCTGGAACATCTGTGATTCAGAGAATAATGGTGATTCATGGCTATGAAGAGATTATGCATAAGTTTTGCTCAATGAGGTCAGAAAGAATTATTTAACCATTCAGGAGTTAGCTGGTTTTTTGGCTTTTAGAACAAAATTGACCATGGCTCAAACATAGGCTAGCCATATCGGCTTTTGGAAATGTCTTGCTCTTAATAATCTGGAAAATGAAATTAGTGCCTGTGTTCTCTGCTGCTGTAACTCCATTAATTTCAAAAATATTTCCTCCCCTTTCACCAGCAGAGAACTCCTTCAGTGATTTCTCTATCTGGCCAGGGCTGCTTTTATAGAAAATATATATTTCTGCCTGCTGTTTATTATTACTGAAGTGTTTATGAGATGTGGAAAACAAGTCTCTAAGGTTTACGTCTTATTTAAATAAGCTGCACAACAATAAAAGGCCAGCCTGCTGTAAATACACACATGTTCTGCAAAGTCTCCTAGCAGTCAGCTGTGCTAAGGTTGAAGGAAAGATCACTTGTGGAAACACACCTCCTGGTTTCTGCAGTTCTTGATGGTGATCACGCTCATCCCTCCAGCTGGAACTACTGGCTCTCACTGCACATGATGTCTTTTTCACCAACCAAAAGCTTTCTATAAACATACAGTAAGCCTAAATAAAATATTGCAAGGTCACATAATTTCTCAGCTGAAGGGAATGTTTATCAAAATGACTGAATCAAAATCACTTTGGTCTTGGTGTGTGCTGTTAAACGATTATTGACGTAATATGGGTATCAAATGAATTGTCTGAGGACTGTGTGTAGGAGAGGTGTTAGCATGGGAAAAGTTTAAGGAAGTATTATGGAAGAAATAAACAGGCACCAAAGCTGACATTACTGCCAAGAACAGTTGACATGGGATGCAAAAACAAACTGGGTAAGACATGCAGTGAGTGTGGAGTGACCTGAGGTCTTGAAGAAAAAAAGGTTATTCTTAATGTGATGGAAGAAGGGGAACCAGTGAGGTGATTCAGTTGCATAATGCTGTTAACAACAGCTAGATGAGGGAGGTAATTTCTGTGCTTGTGTTTTGTATGGATAGGATAGGTAGCAATAGAGTATTAGAGGGCTAAAGAGCAGAAAGAGGCAACAGTCAAGCTATTGGGTGATCAAGGTTCGGCTGAAGGCTGAAGCGGTCAGACTTTAGAGAAAGGTCAAATACTTAATTGATAACAGAAGAAAAACTGGCTATATTTGGACTGGGCCCGGGTAATCCTATTATCAGTGTAATAAATGATTGTCAGTTTATGTTTGACTGAACCAGATAACAAATCCTTTCTAGGCTGGGAGCAAAAGAAAGCCCTTCTGTCCTGAAATCATTCACAAAGCACTGCAGCAGAGGATGATGCTGTCCCTGCTATATGTTTTACTGTGTTTCTTCCCCCCACCTTTCTCCAGGGTACCGTCAAGTGCTGGCCTCCCCTTAATAAGGAAGCGACTACTCTGCTGAATGAAAGAGGGGATGGTATCCAGAGGGAGGTGGGTGGTGCAGAGTCTGAATTGGCTGTGAAGGGAGGATACATCTATCTGCAGCAGGATTGTTTGTTTTGGGTTTTGACAAGCAATAATCAGTTTGCTTTTTCTATGTAATTACTGGTTGTGATCACAATTCCTGTTACAAAATAACAGTGTAAGGAAGAGAGGGAGAACAGAAAATAAGTATCATTAAAGAAAGAGGGAAAAGCACTGCTTAAGCTTATCAAAATGAAATGGTTAAATACAGTGCTGATGCAAACAACAATCTATCTGCACTCCATCAATCTAGTATCTGTGGATGCCTCTTCCACTTCCAGTTGCTGAAATGAGTGGTCAGAATATAATCATTCTGCCCTAATTATAAGATGATGGTGCAAATGCCCAGTTCGTGGGCATGACTGGACTGCTGATGAGGTCTTCCTCGTCTTTGTGTCTTGGAAGAGAGAGAAGGAAGCATTTGACTAAATGAACTCTAAATGTCCTCTTTTTAGTTAATGTGCAAGGAAGATTTTTACAAAGATTCAGTTAAGAGCAGGGACATCAGGAGGTGCAAGCTCATTAGATACCCAATGTCATTTTCATAAACTGGATTACCAAAAACAATGCCATCCATGGGACAGAAGCTGTATTGTGGAGTTATGTGACAAAGTGAAACAATAAAGAGCAAGATGAAATGAAAACTTCCTTCACAACATAAAGTGTCCCTGTGCAGGAGTTCTCAAAGTGAACAGCTGCTTATGCTATGTTGAGCTGAGTATAGCCTATGCAACACTACTCTGTATTTTTACAAGGGTGGATTCTTGCACTGAGTTCTTAAAACACTCATTTTGTTTTTAAGACTAGGAGAGCTACAGATAATGAAGACCACCTGTTGATTCAGAATGATGTTAAATGCTTACCCACTTCCCATGGTAAACATTTTGAGACTTGTATTTTGAAATGCACAGAATCAGAGGCAGGCCATAGTTAATGGATGAGGGATTCTATTGCGGGAAGCAAAGACTGAAAAAGACTTGAAGACATAGTGGAAAATCGGTTGAATATGAGCTTCCAGTTCCAGTGCTGTGGCTGCAGGAGTGACGTGACTGATGGATGCACGATCAAAGACGGGATGTAGCTGATGCCTGAAGTGTGGGGGACAAGCGAAGATACAGCTCCACTGCAGCAGGAACGCTCAGAAGCTGTGTGAGATCAGCAGTGACCCAACATGCACTGCAGCTCTGGGAAGCAAGATTCAGCTTTCCAAACCCACAGGTCTCATCAGGGAAGGCTGAAACACAAGAGCCACTGTAAGTTCAGGATGTAAGATCTGGATTCTCTTCCCACAGGGTTTTCTGTTTCCCGCTGAACTCCAATTTCAGTGAAAGCTCTGATTCGGGAGACCCTGCCTGTCAAAGAAGTTCAGTAACACTGAGTGGCTGACTGGTATACGCTGTATTGACAGAAACAGATTCCCCAGCCAGCTGGACAGAACTGAGATTTCTAAACCATGGCAGCATGCTTATGTTAAAGCAGACAAACACTCTGCCCTCCTGCATGGCAGTGATTATTTTACCATTTTACCTGGTGCAGGTGTCAATACCATTTCTACTTTTGATTCAGCAATGTAGAAAAGTGATAAACTGGAAATGGCCAGAGAACAGTTAGAAGGAGGATGGAAGGACTGGAAAAGTGAAGGCTTCTAAAGCTCCAACTTGAAAGAGAAATGTAGAGGGAGACATGAGTATGATCTTTTAATACCTACGGTGGACCAGAAATTTGGTAACAAAAGGATTTTCAATTTATCAGTCAAAGATAGCAGAAGATCCAATGGAGAGAAAAAGAAAGCTAGCAAATTAGTACTACAAATCAAGTCACATTTTTAAGAGAAAGATGACTGACCATGGGGACAATTTACCAATTATTTGATGCACTCTTCATCATTGTTTATTTTTAATGAAAATTAGATGCTGTTCTGAGGACAGTGTTCTAGGTCTCTTTCCCTAAACAGTCAACAATGGCCTTAACCTGTAACACAGTCATATTTGTATGTATTTTTTAAACAAGAATATTATCCTGCTGCCATCTAACCTGGTTTTGCTACTAAGAAAACAAAGCAGGCCCCAAGTCCCTGTGGATAAGATATTGGCTTTTTGTTTTTTCTTTCTCTGCTTAAAATACAGCTTTAAAGCATAAGTCATATTCAGTGAACATGGGAATTCCTGCTAATGCCAGTTGAGAAAATGAAGCAGGGTTGATTACACGATGTTAGGTTAGGCATCAGTCTTCTTGACATAAAATCAAACTGAATAAATGCTTAATCATTTGGTTGGAAATTAGGTTAAATTATCTTAAATCAGTCTTTCCAGACTAAAAGAGCAAGAAAGGGCACTGTATTCATTGATATATTTGACCCTGAGGTTGCATTCATGTCAAAACGTGTATGCAGTGTGCTTCCAGCTTAACTCACTTTGCGCAGTGTCCTCTCAAAGCCTGTGCCCAGAACAGTTGATAAAAGGGCTGTCCAGTGCTCCAAGATTCAGAACACATTCTGTACTAAAGCAGAAAATTGCTTCTGAATTTTGGATTGACAGAGTATCAAAACACCTGCAGAAGATCACTGTCACCAAAGCTGGTGTAGTCAGATCTGCTTCTTAACTGAGATATTTTTTTTGTTCAAATATTGCTAAAAAATGAACGAAAAAATGACCACTAATGAAAGGACATAGTTCTATTACAGTTCTAATCCTCAAGTGAGCACAGAAACAAAATAAATGATATGTAGCTCCTATTTTCTCTTTTTTTTTAAGTAAGTATTACTTCCAGATCAGGAATGTAGGGCTGGTTCTGATGCAGTCAAATTGAAATTCAGTAAGACTTTTTGTTGGAGAGGAACAGCCCCTCCATTAAGCTGCTTAGGTGAGTTTCTCAGGAGCTCAGTACTTTGGCTGATGATATTTTAATATGTGAAATGAAAATAAAAGATATGAGGCTCAGTATGAAAGTCTATACCCGATTCCTTGTTTGACTCCTCTATACAGCTGCAGGGCTTACTTAGGAATTTCAAAGGGGAAATGCAGATGTACACAGAGTACCTGTCCACATCTTTTTTTAAAACCACATTTTCTTACATATATTAATGAAAGATTGTTAAGATGAGATTTTCAAAGGGCAGCTTCCATTGCATCACATCTTTGGGGCTTACATTTAATTAGCTTAGAATATTTGCATTGCAAGCATTTTGCTGGAATGATTATGCACTTGCATTTTTAAGAAAACATTTACAATGGAATTTTTACACAGGAGCTCTTTCTAATGTAAAATACACTTTTGAGAACCAAATTTGGGAGTATGTTTGTCCTGATAGTTTCTACTTGAGAAGACATAGGTAAAATTGGTAAGTGAAAAAATGAAGCAGAAGAAACCAAACCAAACAGACTACAGCAAATCTCCTCAGCTAGAACTAGGTTACTGGGCCTTAAATGTAGTAACACGATCTGCAGCTGTAAGCAATAAGCTTGTCTTTAATGAGTTTGGAGTGAAGCAAATGAGACAACTCACTAAACCAGAATATGGAAATTTACAAAAGCACCTGAGGTTTGCACAGAACACAGTCATCATATTTCAGTGCATCACTCCTTCAGGCTTTCTTTTGTCCTGAAGCATATCACAATCGGTGTTAGAAAGTCTCCAAGAAACAACACAGAGACACTGTTGAAAACACCAGCGTTCATAGTTTATCTCAGACACTTAATATATTGAAACTTTCACTTTTCTGGATCACATCATTGTATATTTTGTTTCCAGATGACTTCCCATAGTCATCAAAATAAAATCAAAGAAACAAATATTTGTTCTCAGAAGTAGCCACATAAATTGCAAAGAAGTGCAATAAAGACAGGGAAAACGACCATCATAAAGTTCCATTTCATCCCTGAGAGGTGCCACATTAGGTGCTGAGAAGCCAGAAGAGTGCTCCCAGGAGAGAAGTATGTGCAGTGCAGCACGAGTTTCAGACACAGTCACAGCTCCAGAAGYTCGGACTTTCGCAGGTGCTCTTCACTGGCGTTACTTCGGTGAAAGCTGTTAATAATTAGCACACCAGAAAATTATCTCAGTGCAGCTGAAGTTATTACGGTGAGCTCTGAACTCTAACTCCGCCGGCTGAGTATCAGGGCGGGCTCGGCTATTACCTGCGCGATACCTCCCTCCAGCACCAGCCAGGGGCCGGACGACCGGCCTCGCCCTTCGGGCCTGAAACGGGTGAGGCGACACCATTAGCGTGGCGACACTACGCAGCCTACTCACCGGACGCCGCCAGCCTCAGCGCCCGGGGCCTGCCCCACCTCGGCGCGGGCCGCGGCAGCCGAAGGCCGCCGAGACCCCTCTCCGCCGCGACGGCCGTTACTAGGGCAACCCCGCCCCGCCCCAACGGCCGTTACCAGGGCAGCCCCGCCCTGCCCCGCCCAGCGGCCGTTCTAACCCCGCCCGGCGCTGCTTTTTGACCCTCGGCCGCTTCCGTAGCGC
>NW_020450883.1:333523-412644 GCF_003343035.1 Apteryx rowi | reverse complement strand
GCTGCTGTACCTGCTGGCGCTGCGGGCCCTGGCGCACGTCTCGCACCGGCAGCTGCTGAGCCGGCCGGGCCGCGGCGGCGCCCGCGACTTCAGCGCCCCCCGCGCCAGGTACGGGGCCCGGTCCCGGTCCCCGCCCCGGCGCGACGGGGCCGCGAGGCTAAGCGTAGGCTCCGATGCTTCAAGTGCTGTCGCTCTCGCGTGGGCTGCCCCGCAAAAGAGACAGATCTTGCTCTGCTCGAACAATGCACCTTTCCTACCTTAGTTCTCGTAGTATTATAAAAGTGCGTAGCGTCTAGGGAGATGCTTTGCGAGCTGTTAATTGGCTCCGGGGAAATCTTACTGAGAATGTGCTTATTCAGGGGAAAGGGCGTGTGTATATGCAAAATGCATGCAGCCAGAGACAGAATCCTTTGCAGGATCTTTTCCCTTTATCCCTTCATTTCTTTTTTTGGATTGATGCTACAGAGAAATGCGTTTTCAAAACATAAAATTAATGCCTTGTTTTAGTRTCCTGACAGACAGGATAAGGAGCCCTGAGCAAAGATCAGTTCTGCGTCCCTTACTGTAATGCTCTTAGATATGTGACTACAGTTAGTCTGGTTGCCTTCAGTTTCTTCTGCTTACTGCAAGTTTTGGAGTAGAAGGGTGCACAAAAATGTTGTAGTTGTGGATCAGTTACGTATTAAATGTGTTGGTGCTGAATGTGTAATTTGTCTTTTGCAGGGGATATCTTGATGGCATAACAGCAATTGGGCCCAGAACAGTTGGAAGTCCAGAAAATGAAATTCATACAGTTAACTACCTCATAGAACAAATTAAGGCAATTGAAGTTGAAAGCACAGATGCCCACAGGATTTTTGTAGACATACAGAGGCCCACAGGCTCCTTCAGCATTGACTTTTTAGGAGGCTTTACCAGTTACTATGCAAACATAACCAATATTGTAGTGAAACTGGAACCCCGAAATGGAGCTGAACATGCAGTATTATCCAATTGTCACTTTGATTCTGTACCGAATACTCCAGGTAGGTCCATATACTTATGCTGCATATCATATGAGCTGCAGAGCTTTTTCTTTTTAAGATGTGATTTGTTTTTCTCATAGCAGGTGTGTTTATAGCCACACACTAGAAGACTGCTTGTATCAGCTAGTCTGTGCTTGATTTTGGTGAAATTCAGTATTTAGAGCAACAGGTTGGTCCTATTGAAGTCAGTGTATTTCAGGATTTGTCATTTTCTAGTGGATGGTTAATTACAGATTCTCTATTTGTATTTCTAGAAAGTTCTTTTTTTATATCCACCTTTCCTGTAATTCACTGCTTATACATGTGGTTCACGTGCCTTTACCTGTAGTTCAGCTCTTTCTGTATTTCTGTACTGATTTAAACCTGATATTCATTTCACAGGCTGCTTTGTGCCAGAGATTTCCCATGCTTTTCTTTTTGATTCACTAACCACAGTGTGTGTTTTCCTCTCCCAAGGCTGGTATTGTACTTTACCTCAAATTTCTACTATTATATCCTTACACTATGCCAGTTTTTATTTCTGCACTCAAAGCTTCTGTCTTAAAAGCCTATAGTGATTTCAGTTATGTGCTTGGTGGGTTTGTTTTTTGTTTATTTGTTTTAAACATACACAAGTAATTTCATGTCAAGAACAGTTGAGTACCACTTAGACAAGCAAAACACCTGCTGTACTCTTTGCCCTTTTTCTGTCAGCAAACAGCATGCAGAACACTTGCTTCTCTTCCAGCCGTATTTAGGCAAGGTGGATATCCAGTTAGGTTTAGTAACTGTGTTATTATTGTACATGCTTTGTGATTTAGGAGCTGAAGAGACACTAATTACCGTATTTATAATCCAGATATGGCTGCCCAGACCTAAGAAGAATATTTTGGAAGTATAGTACAATGTTTATTAAAACCAGTTTTTAAATTGCCCTATATAAGTTGCAAGTCAGGGACTATGGTCTGTAACACTGTCTGTAACACTATGTATCTGTAACGTGCTTATGTATGCGTTAATTTATTTTTGCAGTTACTCAGACAGTGAAGTATTTCACCAATTTTACACCTAAGTGCCAAAGAAATATTAGTGATTTGTGTAGGATTACACAGAAATCAGCAGAGGAGCTAAAAATCAAGCTGTATGCTTACCCTTAATCACAAAGCAGCTCTTTACCACAGCAGTGGGTTGTGGTAAAGAGTGAAAAAATCTTTTGTTTTCTTATTGTGAAAGTTGTACATAGCCTAGGCAAGAATCTTTTGTTGTCTGTTCCCTTGTATTTCTTTAAGTTCTTTGCTCACAGCTTTGTTTTAATTACCAAAAATATAGTACAGAACCAGAATCGGCATGTCTCTGATATTTCAGTATCAGACTGATACATTTGAATATCAGATAATGAAAGATAATCTGCTGTTGACTTGCATAGTCATGTGCTTTCCTGATATGATTAATGGTCAATGAGCCTGTTTGTATGCTGATGAAATAGATATCAAATCTGTATAAAATTGATAAAACTTGTTTGGTTTGCTTTAGGGGTTAGTATTGCTCATACCTTAATTATTTTTAAGCATTGCAAGATGTTCTGTTATTTGGATGTTTAAAATTATCTTTAAGGTGCCACTAATGTTCTTGTGTATGCATTTCTTGGAAAGCAAAAAAAGCAAAACTGTCACTTTTGCTAATGGTGTAGCTTGGTATGGTATTGGGGAGGCAGCAAGGAAATGGAGTAGAGTAAAACTCAGTAAAGCATTAGACCTTCAGCATTAGAAAACTTTAGTATCCTTTTAGCTAAACATCCAAGTGAAAATAAAATTTGCGAAGGAAAAATGTAAACTATGAACTCCCAATACATTTCTCATGTTCTAATAATATTAGTTTTCAGTTTATTAGAAAGAGGAATGAAATAGACTGTATGAGTTTGAGGGTAGAAATATCTTTGAAGTTTTCACTGTAGATGGGTGTGATAATGTGGTTTTCTTAGATTGCTGATGTTTGCCATAAGATCTGTTTAAAACTATTTAGAATTTTGCTGTATATTTAAATATTTGGGGCTGAATTTTTCTCTGAGCTTGTGTACTACAGTCTATGACTGCATGACCACTTTAATCAGGCATAAATGTGTGTGTCTGAAAGAAACAATTCTCTTAGCTTCATAGTGAGACTGCTGAGGGAATGATCTCACTGAAACCTAATCACACTTTTGCTGAATTATTTTTCAGCACAACATAAGCTAGGTAAAAGAATTCAGTGTGGCGAAGGGTAGGCTACTGATAAATTCAGATAGTAATATAATCTGGGTTTTTAACTGGATATCTTATTGGTGGGCTTTTTTGTTTTGTTTTCAAAACTTTGGCAGAACGAGGCTAGAGAATCGGGGTGGAAAAGATTTTCTTTGTCTCTATTTATTTTTTAATTCTGAAGTACTTCTGCACAACGAACTAAGGCTAAAAATTTGTTTGAGGTTCGTATTTGTGCCAGGAATATGCCCTTTTCACAGAAGGGCAGATGCATCTCAATTTTGCCAAGTTACAAGTCTTGGAAAAGCTACATTTTCTTTTCAAGTGTAAGACAACTTTAGCAGCCAGTGAGTCCGCTGAATCATACTGTGGCAAGCAATGCTGACCACACTGTCTTCCTCTCAGTGCAGGTGAGCGTGGTACGTGCAACCTAGGCTACACGAGTGAAGTGAATTTCTCCCATTGCTCCCAAGTTTCATTGATTAGAGTGGGATAGGAAGAGGCTAGGACTTGCACATAAGTGAGGGAATTGGGGCGTTGTGAGACCTTGGCTAAAAGATGGATATTTAATCAAGATGAAAATTTGACAGGGGGAGGGAGGAAGAATTGGGGGTAAGTCAAGAATAAGGTGTTGGATGAGGATCTAAAAGAAAACAGAAAACAGAAAACTGAGGTCAAAGCAAAAGTGGTCCTGAGCAAAGGAAGCTGAGGGTAGCAAGTAATAGAAAGCATTTGGTCATGAAAATACCACATCATAATGTATACTCTCCTTTAAAGAATGTTATAAAGGTCTGAATTCTGGTGTTTATTTGCTTCTGAATGCTTTACTTCGCAGTCTTGGCATTTAGTTACTTTGTGGTTTTGTCCATTTATTTAACTGCATTGTAGCAATGTATAGAATGTTTTAGGGTGATATGTGGGAATACTTAGTTTTTTTTAAATTAGATTATGTTGTAAACGAAACTTATGTCCTCATTTGTTCATATTGTTAGAAAAATAAAAGTGTAATTATCACTTTGCTTGTTAAGCTAGATGATGTACCAAAAGCAAACTATCACCAGCAGGGGAATGGGTTTTGGCAGAATTATTATTCAAATGATCTTAAAATATCATTTATCTAACATTATTGGAGTGGAAGTGCATTCAGTAGGATTAATTATAAAAATGTCAGACTGTGAATATTAAAGGAACATTCTCAACTTGAGCAACCTAGTCAGTCTGCTTTTTAAGAGTAATGTTGGATCAGGTATCTTGTACTTTACCTCTTTTGAACTCTTAAACATTATTTTTCTTTCTTCTGTTGCTCCTAGCTAGTATAGACACAGGATGCAACCTGTAGCAGAAAATACTCTGAAGCTTGGCATAATTACACCCCATATACAGTTAGATTAAATGATTGAGAGGAACAACAAACTTCTTTTTCTCCTCTGGTCTTTGTTGCAGTTCTGTGTTTGTTGTAAGTCATGCTGTTCTACTGATTATTTTAAGGTGCCAGTGATGATGCTGTTAGCTGCTCAGTGATGCTTGAAATACTCAACACTCTCTCAAAATCATCAGAGCCCCTGCAGCATGCTGTCATATTCTTATTTAATGGTGCAGAAGAAAATATTTTGCAGGTAAGAATGTGCTAGAATTATAAAATATGTATCAAAGCTGTGAGTTAAGATTCTGACAAAGGAAAAAAGAACTACAGATATGACTTGTATTTTGGCTGTTGAAATGTTAATTAAATGTCACTCTTAATATCCTGAGGAARAAGTACTTGCTGTCAAAGGGAAAAAATTTACTTAGATTAAGAATATTGTCCATATGAATTTAATTAGAATTTGGTCTTCTACCTTCATTTGTCATTAACTATGATCTTGCTGCCTTGTCAGACCTTGAGGTGTGATCATCCGTGATGGAAAAGAACATTTAGGCTGGTCTGGAAGATATTTGACCTACATCTTCTTTGTTTCCCATCAAGGCTAGTCACGGCTTCATTACACAACATGAGTGGGCCAAGTCGATTAGAGCTTTTATTAACCTGGAGGCAGCAGGTGTAGGAGGCAAAGAACTTGTTTTTCAAACAGGTATGAGCATGCATTGTGTCCCATTTCTACACCAGGGTAATTTGATAATAAGCAATGCAGATTTGAAAGTCTATTGAAAGTGTCTCATAAACAAAAGACAAGAGAACTCCTGTGCCTTTTTCTCAACCCTCTGCAGCCAATAAGTTGCTCTACATCTTTAGTTACGTGAAAGCTAAAGCACTGCCACAGAATTTCCCCTCATGGGAGGGAAAACCTGCACAGAACAGAATTACAGAAGTTGTATTTCTCTTTCACCTCAAGGTTGTAAGGGGAAAAACAGATCTGGATGTTTTTCATAGGGTATGCTTTATTTTATTTAGGCAGCTGTTCTTTCAAAATATCTGCAGAGAGATATTGTCAGTAGAATTCCATCTGCTGCCCAGAAAGCAGCAAAACTCCTCAAATAGACACTTGTTAAACTTCTACACCGTCCTGGCTGGACTGTAGACTTACTTCTACTGTTGCAATTGCTTGATTGTTTCCTTGCATTGAATGCTTCAGTGGAGAGACTTTTCTCTCTGTGACAATTTTGATGTGCGATACACGAGTAATAAAACGGAAACCCTAYTAAAGGCTGCATTAATACTGGGTCTTCTTTGCAAGATGCTTATCTGTCTTGTCACTGAACACTCAAGGCATCAGCCTTTTTTCGGTGTAGCTAATCCTTTCCCTCAAGTCCATGAGTCCTTTAGCCAACACAAATGAACTCAGTGTACTTTCTGGAGCAACAGTATTAAAAGTCTATGATAACAAAAGTATTGTAGAAAAACTCACTAGAGGTATGTGTCTTAACTGAAGTTCAAAATATTTTTTGTAAGCTTTTTGCCGTTTTTGTTAGGACCTGAAAATCCTTGGTTGGTACAAGCATATGTATTTGCAGCCGAACATCCCTTTGCCTCTGTGGTGGCACAGGAAATATTTCAGAGCGGTATTATCCCAGCAGATACAGACTTCCGTATCTACAGGGACTTTGGCAATGTTCCAGGTATGTTATTGGAAGACATATTAATGGGTGTTATGTAACCATTTATCTAAGTTTATAACAAGGAGATTGTGAGCTGATCACTGAGCACTCCCTCAAATTTGGTTTGTCTTTTGGTTTGGGAGTAAATTTTCCCATCTTTTCTAAGGCACGAGCCTTCACCTTTGGTGTGCCATATAGGTTGTAAGCATGTATTTGGAGACTGGAGTATTCCAGATAGAAACTACAGGGTGGAAAACAAACTTCCTAAAAATCAGGAAAGCACTTCTAGAAATAACAGTCCACTGTTAAATATCCTATTTTGAAACATTCTGGTAGTGATGCTAATAAATAACCTGCTTGGAGGAATGAAAAGCAAATAACTATCTAATGAATAAAAGGAGAAAATGTGCACTGGAAAAATGTGGAACACAAAATGACGTCTGAACAAGCACAGTTCAGAGGAATGTAAACTGCTGTAAAATCCTTGCTATCTGACGTGGGTTGTTACTGGAGTCACTTTCAAGAGAAGTGATCTATCTGAAGTGTTTCTTAGGACAAAACATGTTAGCACATTCTAAACTGTTCCAAAATACATTTCTAGCCTGAAAATCAAGTAGCTGATCTTGAACAATTTGTTCTTTGTACAATCAGAATCATAGCTAGTTCATAAATGGATTCTTACTGACATCTGTTTTTTCAAACTAACAGAAATAAAATGATTGAGTAATAAAATGAGGGAGTAAAAAGAAAACACCTGGCATTTTGAGAGAGTGTTCTTAGAAGGCTACAGTTTTGCTTTTAATTACTTTTCAGAGTAGATCTCTATTGATACTTTAACAGTAAATGTTTAGAAAGCACAAAGTGTGAAACTGAACATTTAACTTAGGCTGCTCTACTGGTACATATGAAGGTAGACTATCTTCTCTTTTCTGAAGCTGAGATGATTGTAAGATTTTTTTTTTTAAATGCATTTTGCCAGTTCATGTCAGTTTGTGTACAGATGTTGTGAAAATCAATGGATTAGGAGGAATGGATATTTTTAAATGGTTGAGTATTCTTTCTTTTAAACAATTGTGGAATCCTAATAAGTCTTCATTCTACAAAGCAGGCTATTTTTGTTCATCTGAGGAAAGTGGGTGATTTACAAAGCAGAGCAATTACATTTTGAATGAAATATATCTAAAATAACTTTCACGTGTCTTTTGAGCTCTCAGATTTACAATTTTCTTTTTTTTTTTCTTTCTTTAGGAATAGACTTGGCTTTTATTGAAAATGGTTACATTTATCATACAAAATATGACACATCAGACAGAATTTTAACAGATTCCATTCAGAGAGCTGGTTGGTATTTCAAGAATTCCATTAAAAATTTACCGAAGAGAGGGAATACAGAGCTGTTACTTTATTTTGCTGTAACACCAATATCTCAAGAAAATTGTATTTTAAAAAAAGGCTGGGCGTGTTCTAAAGAAAGAAGAGTTTGGTATATGTGTGCTTCTGAAATACATAGGGAATAATGTTTGGTCAACTCCAGGAAAATATTAACCTCTAAGTAGGTTATAGAACTATGGAATGTATTTAAAACTGTAATTTAGCTGTTTTGAGTAGTTACGTTCATTGATACCTGATTGTTGTTCAGAGTTATGTGTTTGTTTTTCCTTTTGGTTTGTATACCCTCACTGATTGATCTTCATCGTGAGAAGCTTACAGTTAAGTAGATGGTGTTGAGACTGACCCATCAACAGAGGTTTTTCTCTGAGAATGGGTCTCAGTCAAAATTTTATGGCGTTACTATACGCTATATAATGTTTGTATAAGTAAGCTTACACTGTCTGTATACTGCGGATAAATGGGATCCAGCCTCTTCTAACAGGTTTTGCTCATAACAGACTATTTCATGGGTTACAAAAAGAGGAAATTACAGTGAGTTCTTTAGTTTCACAGAAGAGTCTAAAATAAATCTAGGTGCCTCCATGATTTTGACCACTGCCCTCTTTAAACATGCAGAAGTTGCATGGATTATCCGTATTCATCTTATGGCTCTAGCTTTGAAATTCTGGGAATGAAAATCTAATATTATGACAAATAAGCATTTTAAACACATCTTGCAGAAATGCAGTTGTGAGAGAAGGTAATGCTTTCTCCATAAATTCCTATTGGAAAGCTGATCTTTTTTTTTTTTTTTTTCTTGGTCATTGTGGTGAGATAAAACATTTTTCTGCTAAATGTATTACTGGAAAGAAGAAGAAGGGGGGGGGGGAGCAAACTCCTGAGCCAATAAGAACTTCTACGGGTCAAGTAGAAGCAAAATAAAAGTTGAGAACAACTGTTCTTACTTGATTACATGTGTTTCAGCTGTATTGTGTGAGAGAAAAGGTGATTGGTACCCATAGATTAGAAAGGAAAATAGCTTTCTTTGCTCCTACCTTACAGTCTTCTAAAGAAAAGTAGATAATTCATAGTCAGTGAAACATGATGAGGTTAGTAGGGACAGGAGGGAGAAGAGGAGGATTAGCAGAAAATTACTCTTCTGTTTTTGAGCTTTGAAGTCTGCTACTTTAACATCAGACCTAAAGAAGAGCTTGTGGGCTGAAAGCTTGCCTGCTCCTTTGATACTTCCGCAATAGTCTTTCAGTACATGAAGCTTTCCAAGTATGCTTACTTTATGGACTGCATAGATTACTTTATGAAAATACTGTGCAGTGTATAGCATCAAACAGGCATTCAGGATAATCAGTTTTATATTCACTTCTTGCTTCATGGAGGAGGATATTTCAATAGCTTTATTTTTAAGTGTGTAAGAGTGCTGTGCACTAATTCTTCAACCTGGTGTAGTTATGCTGTCTGTCTCCTTTTTTTGAATAGGTGATAACATTTTAGCTGTCCTAAAGTACCTAGCAACATCAGATAAGTTGGCTAAATCTTTTGAGTATCGACATGGAAATGTCGTCTTCTTTGATATATTTGGTTTGTTTGTCCTGGCTTATCCTGCTCGTGTTGGCACCATTATGAACTGTATAATAGCAGCAATTGCTCTTCTTTATTTAAGCAAAAACGTATTACAGCCCAAAACCAGAGGTAAGACTAGTTTAAAAAAAAAATTGCTTTTAAACTGACCATTTCTCATTCTATTAATTATTAACAATAGTTACAACATTATCTGTTTATCTAAACTCCAGAAATGAATTTTAGGTATGCAGCATGCCATAGGAATTGCTTTTCATTTAAGAGATGAAATGTTTCAGCTGTGAAAAATTATGATGAAGGAAGACTAAAATAGGCCTAAATGCTTAGCTTTTGTGAATCATATGATTATGTCCCTTATCCTTTCATGAAGATTTAAATTGAGTCTTTTAAAGATCTGAAAATGGAAGAAACTTTAAATTTGGTTAGCATCTGGATTAACTCATTTCTGTAATCATACAGGTGGGGCTTTAGAAACATCTGTTTCTTTAAGATCTGTCTATGGACAGGAACAAATAACAAAATAATAAATGGGGAAAAAAGATAATAGAACTTAATAAAGGGCCTTAACAATTAAAATCCTCCAGTTAGACCTTTTCATTAGAGGCATATGAGCATACCTTTAAAAAAAAACAAAAACAAAAAAACCCTAAATCCAGAAAGCATTTCTGAGGTAAGAAAAAATTGCAAGAAAAGCAACTCTGAAATTTTTTGAAGACTTTCTAAGCCGCAGGATGGTTTTACCAGTTCCCTAGAGAAACTTTTACCAATCAGACACATGGTAACCAAGATAATATGCTAGTACTCTGGGGATTTGTCCTGCAGTGTGGAAGACTTGCAAGGGGACAGACTGAGTGATTTAAACCCTGCTGTTGTTCAGAAGTCTTCAAAGTAGACTTTTAATACAGTCTTATCATTTTGGTCTTTAAAGTAATTACACTCCAGAGATAACTTTAATCTTGGTAGTCTGCTGTAGAATATGGCGCTGTTGAATAACATTTTTTTTCTCCTTCATAGCTATTAATAACCTGAAGAAATTCTCTACTGCGTTTGGCCTAACATTGTTAAGTTGGATCTCTGCACTGGTAACTGTCCTTATTGTGGCAGTGTTCATCTCTCTCATTGGACGGTCTCTTTCTTGGTATACCCATTTCTATGTCTCCGTCTCTCTGTATGGCACTGCAGCTACGGCCAAACTCATTCTTGTGCATACGCTAGCCAAGAAGTTCTACTACAAGGTAAGCCTGACATTGCTAATGTTGAAGGGGAATGTACTGGGGAATCCAAGGAAGACTAATTTTTGAGTTGGTTCAGAAGAGGAGTTAAGTTTTGTGCATTGCCCAGAGGTATTTAAAATGTTTGTCAGTTGTTTCATTTAAGCAAATGTGTTGCCCTACAGAATCAGAGTTAACATCCCTGATTTTACAGCTTTCTCCTTGCTAATGACCCGTAACAGTTGCTACAGGTTGCTGAAGAAAAGGCAACAGCTTTGTGGAAGATAGTATAGGGTAATATTTCCCTACCCTTCCTGCCATCAGAGATCAAAGAATGAACTGAAACTGAATGTTCATATGAGAGCTGCTTCTTACCTTTAGCAGAATTTCTGCTTCTGTAATATCCTCTTCTAGATGCGTTATCTGTACTGCACACAGCTTTCTAGATGAAGCTGGTGTAAAAATTTGAGTATTTGTCCTCCTTTCTATAATTATTCTGGTATTTATTAGTTGTTTTCACCATAGCTGGACATGCAACAGAGCTTTTTGCGGTGTCCTTTTCTGCAGTAGATAAAGGTCATGAGACACCCATAAGGTTTAGGCAGAGGTTTGGTGTGCATTACCTTTGCATTGCTGTCATTTTGTGTCATGATACTGCTCTCTTTGTCTAGAATTCTTCTGTATGGGCTAACAGAAACAATTTTTTACTTGCATAGTAATATTGTAATTCATAAGTATAGTTAGTAATCCAAAATGTTTGGATGGTAAGTCAGTTGCACGGTTTTGTATTACTGTGAAACCTTGAGCTATCAAACAGATAAGTCAGTTTCTGCCTATAAAAATGTTATTTGATCCTGCTTTAGGTTTCCAGGTTTTAGGCATGTCAATATCATTCATCTGTTAATTACTTTTCTTCTTAGCCATTTATACAAGCTTTGGACAAGGGAATTTTGGAAACCTAATTTGTCAACCAAGTCCAACTTTATCCAAATGCTTGAAACTTAAGAACTTACTGAGATATTATTTTGTGGAAACCTATGGGTGAATCTATAATATCCTCATCTGGAAGTGTTTTTGGGTTGTTGTTTTTTTTGAGGGTTTTTAATGAATTGGCATGTGTATATATAAAATACTGTTTTCCCCTTATGGAGATCATGTTGAAGTCATTTTCAATGTAGATGTTCCACTGCCATTTTCCAGTCTTCTTGAATAGTGGCTGTTACTAACAAGAGAGCTTTGGCTAACTGTCCAGCTATTTCAATTTTTGGATCTTATTCTTATCTGATCAATAGATCTCACATTTCTCTTACAATTTTCTTTGCATGTTATACCTTGCAGTGTAATGTATGGTTTATGCTGCCTTCTGCAACTGTCACTGTATTTGAGTTGCATAAGAACTTTGGAAGCTGATCTCTTACCCAGCTATCATAAGTACTGCCTAGGTGTTGATGAAATAGTGTATTTTATGTTAGTGGCTCAATAACTTGTGAATTAATTAGCTTTTTGTTTTGAAGTAGATTTGGCAACTCCCCTTTCCCTCCCCTCCTCCCCCTGCCCAAAATCAAGCACAGTACTTTCTGATAGCCATTGTTCATGGCAGCAGTCCCTCTTGGCCAGAACTACTAGTATAATTCACAATTAAGAATCTTGCCCAGCAAACCCTCTGACACTGCCTGTGTAACTAAAAAACATTTTTAATGGTTAAACTCTTTCTCTTTGTACGTTCTTATGAGATGCAATACAGAGAATATTTCTGCTCAGTGACAATTGTATTTTCTTTTTTTGTTACAGACTATGAATGAGCAGTACCTGGGAGATGTGTTTTTTGATGCCTCGTTGATGGTCTGGTCTATAGCATTGGCTATACTTACTCAGATAGGCCTTTGTTCAGCATTCATTTGTACATTATGGGTAGCATTTCCTTTAATCACTAAGCTGATGATCCATAAAGAATTCAGACAAAAAGGTAAGAATCTGTTTGGGTTTTTTTTGTATTTCAAAACCTTTATTATGTGTTTTGGGGTGTTTTCTGCCCACAGCTGCTGTTTAAGCAAGAAAAAAAAGAAATCCTGAACTTTTGAGTAGTCAAAGTACAAAGGTAATATTTTTTGTTGCAAGTAAGTGTTCTTGAACCAAAGACAGTTTATGACTATGGATGGGCTGTTTAGAAAGTCTGAAACACGTTCTGATTCTCAGGCTAAGAAGAATGACGCTACATGGGATTATAATAACTGATCATGTACTAGAAAGACAGACAGTAAAGATTGTTATAAATATTGTTATAGTTGAACAGTGGTTGGGGTGGAAGACCTCTTAAATTTTTTTTTTATTACTGGAATAGTTTCATGACATTTTTGAAAATGTCATATTGGCACTTGCTATGTAAAATGAGGACTGCTTTCTGATCAGTGTTGGGTGTGTGGACTAATGTTGTGTTTTGGGCCTTGAGGCACTATATGCATAGATAGTAAAGCTGTATGATTTTTGTCCTATTAGTTCTTACATATTTTTGTCTTTTGGGTTTTTTCTGTTCCATACAGGTGTCACAATGAGGTTTGTCATGATGTACATGCTGGGAATGTTTGTTCCATATCTGTATACGATGTACCTTAGTTGGACTGTATTTGAAATGTTTACTCCTATCATGGGACGAAGTGGTTCAGAAATTCCACCAGATGTAGTGTTGGCAGGATTAATTGTGGCCATCACTATGATTCTGTCATCCTATTTTGTAAGGAGAATTTTTAAACATTGTTTAAAACTTTAAACTTTTTTTAGAGTTTAAAATTAATGTTTTTCTAAATATTAGAAATCAATTATATTTTGACAAAAATGTTACTATAGGGAACTTCTAGGAAGCATGCCAAGTCTTGCAAGATTCTGTGTATTATGTTAGTTCAAAAACTTATTGAAGCAGTGGTTAGAAAAATAAATCTGCTGGATAATGAATGTAGCAAAGACTTGTATAAAATATGCAATTTAATGCTGGAGTTTAAACAGGCCTTCATTTTAGGAGAAGTATAGCATGTGGCTGAACAATGCTTGTATTACACTTAAATTTTTATATGCTCTTTTGGGGCTGTGTTTGCTACAGATTATTTTAGTTGTTAGATGTTTTTAAAAATGGAAATTTTTTGAAAGCTCTGGGAAGTATTCTCTTGGTTTTAGGTATTGAGATTTACAAAGAAGGGTCTTGTCTCAGGTGGTATTTGTGATAATGACATCTTTTTTTTTTAATGTACTTTTAATGTACTTTTAATTCCATAATTAGATTTTAGAAGAGACAATGTCTCTTAATTCCAAGTCATGAAGTTCTGTAACTGAGCCATTTTTTTTCTTTTCCTCTAGATTAACTTCATTTACCTTGTCAAAAGCACAAAAACTACACTAATAACTTTAACTACTGTGTTTGTTGTCACTCTGCTGCTCGTTTGTAGTGGAATCTTTTTTCCTTACAGTTCTGATTCCGCTAATCCAAAGCCTAAGCGAGTCTTTCTCCAGGTAAGAAAAGTCCTGCATATCATATTGCCTCTATGTTGCTTGCAACACCTATCACTTTTATAAAGCTTAAGAAAGAAACCATTAAACCATTCCCTTGCTCTGAGAGGGAGAAAATACTAGCTTGATTTAAAAAGTGTAAGATTATTTCTGTATTTGAAAGAATTACTAATATTTTCCATGCTCCATTTCTGTGTTTAGTTCACTTATGCCAGAAAAATTTGGTGTGGGGAGGGTATGTAAGGTTAAGCCTTAGCAGGCGAGTTTAGTAAGCAGTGATCACTTAAAAAGTGGATGTGATGGGAGATGTGTGAATATTTATGTGGCCAGTGGTCTTCTGAATTTAGATGTTTTTGTGGTATACTTCTGTCTAGGTGTTTCTCTATTCATGTTCGTAAATACTTAGTGCATACAGTGTTCAGCGCATACTGAACATGCAGAAGACCTTCAGGGTTGACATGGAAGATAGAATCACTTCTACCTCTTGCAGATTGCACAGACTCCAATGTCCTTTTTTCTTTTTTTCCTGTTTATTCTAGCACACAAGCAGAAGATTTCATGATCTAGATGGAAACTTGGTTAAAAGTGACTCTGGTATATGGATTAATGGATTTGATTATAATGGCATATCTCACATAACTCCCCATGTACCTGAAATCAATGACACCATTAGGACTCAGTGTGAGGAGTGGGCACCTTTTTGTGGCCTTCCTTGGATTCTGCCAGTGCATTTTATGTTCCGGTTGGTGTGAATGCTGCTTAACTTGAGAAATTACTGGCCAAAGCAAATTGGATGTTTATGCATTTTGCTTAAGTAAGAGAAGAAAAAGTAAGGCTAATCTTGGTTAAAAGTAAATAAGTCTTCTGCTTTGGAGGACACTTCCGCTTCTGTTTAGGTATAGTGTCTTTTGCAAGAATCTCTGCAAGAGACTGCTGCTTCTGCTGCAAAAATTTTAGGAGTTGTGTGAAAACTGATGTTAGCAGCAGTGACCCTCAGCTCCCTCTGTAGTCAGCAGAGAGAAGGGTAAAGGGAGGCCTTGTAAAGGGCGGTTCAGAGTACAAGAATGCATGTCTGTGTTGCTCTCCCTCTTTTCCACCCTTCTTGCTGATAATAGAGAAAGCCTGGAGTAGTTAGTCCTCCCAGAAGAAAACCGACTGCTGTGACTGCCTCCCTCATCCGCAAAAAACTCATGACAGCAATTTGGAGATTCAGATATCCCTATTTATTGTAATGTTTCTCAAGCTGCTGTGTAAATTCAGTTAAGAGATTAAAGTAATGAATGAAAACAGTGATGACAACTGTTCTACTCTTATGCCCTTCAAATATTTTTCTGGCCACAAGCTGTTAATTTTTAAACTTTCTTCTGCTAGAATAAATAGCTTTTGAATATTTTGTTTAGTAATAGCACAGTCAGCTATTAGAAGCCAAGAATAAGTTTCTGTATATTTAGTACATCCAACTGCTGCATTGAGATTAAAAACTAACCATTTTGTTACAGGAAAAACTGGTATCTTCCTGCTCCAGAACTTTTGCCAACAAACCCTGTTCACTTTAAAGTTCTGGCCAAAGAGCTAATGCCTTGGAATTCTGTGAGGTTAAGTTTTGAAATATCTGGTGAGTGACTGAAGCTTCTGGTTTAATTCCTTCCTTCTCCTCCCTCTTCCTCCCCCCTCCCCCCCCCAGCAGATTTTGATTCCAATACTGAAGGCTATTGTGCCATTCCTAAGGTAGTGAGCTTGACTGGTTTTGTGTGATTGACACAAATTAATTCAGTCTCGTAATACACTAGAAGCTGTGGGTGTCATATTGCAGGTGGTCAAAGACTGGTATCTTGTCTGTTCTGAGTAAGTCTTGATTTCTTTCAGCTAGTCCTTTTTCGAAGACCATTCTATAGCTCTATCCCTCTCTTTCATGGCTAACATTTATTAATTGAAGCTTCTTCTGTGGAGAACACAGTTGTTTAGCTGTATCTTGCTTTGGAAGATACAAGATAGTAATGTAGAGACTACATGTTACCATTTAGGAATACAGGTGGTTGAAATTAAACGAAGCAGGGTAGATGGTTTTTCCACCTTCGTTTGTTCACACACATAGATACATCTGCCTGTCTGTAGGTCCCAGTCACATGTCACTGTATATTCGACCACGCGAAGGGTCAACTCTGTCCACCTGGTCTCTTGGAGACGGAAGGCCGATTGCTAGTGTAGGAGGAGATTACTTTGTGTTTTACTCCCATGGGCTGCAGGCTACACCGTGGCACTTCTGGATGGAGTTGACAGTGAGTATGCCATTGTTGGAAACACTTGGTCTGTCCCAATGTCACCACTTCTGCATTTCTATGAGTGAAAAATGTTATAACAACTTTCTTAAACCTTGCTTTATTTCAAAGTTCCTAATTATAGCTTCTCTGTCTCTTAATTTGTCCATCTACCGTGTATCAGTTCGTATATATCTTGATGCTTTGTCCACTAACTTTTCAAATAGCCAAAGGGAGAAGACTTTTCCTTGTTTCTTTCAATAACTTACTTCCACAGTCTTGGGTCTGAAATTAGAATTTCTCTGATCTTAAACTCTTATTTCATGAAGTTTTGTCTTTATTCTTGTTACTTCGTGATGCATTTTCCTGTTGTATGTGATTTCTTTTCCATACCCTTTGTGTGCATGGTATTCTTTTTAGTTTGGTTTGGCTTTTCTTTTGTTTTTTTGTTGGGTGTTTGTGGGGGTTTTTTGTTTTTTGAAATTACAGGGCCCTTAGTGGGAAACTCATCTGTCCTGAAGCTGAAGAGAATTATAAAGGCTTTGTTTTGCTAATTTCCTTTTGGATTTTTTTTCTCTTAATACAGCTGAAAGCAAAGCTTTCAGCATTCCTACTTCAGTAGGATTTAGGGTTTTACTTCCAGCTGCCAAATTGCCAGTGAAGGTTTTTTGTTTGTTTGTTTGCAAACCCATAAGTTTTTATTACAGGTTTAACAGTGTCTTATTCTTTGAGAAGTGTTACAAGAATCTATGAAAGTTCAGGAAGTCCCTTGTTCCATCTTGGATCAGGTGGCCTAAACACTTAGCAAGTACCCTCAGAGGATCATTTGGTAAAGATGGACAGGAATCTGCAGTACAGCTAGCTTTGCAAGATTGCCATGGCAAAGCTGGGCAGAAAAGGCTTTTCAGGCTAAAGATTCACTATAGGAAGATCAGTATAAATGCTAGGTTGGACTCCATATCTTGAAATGTCATGCTGGGTTCCTAAAAGATGTAAATGTTGAGTTTTGAGTAAATATTTTGAGCATGTGCAAGCTATGTAAACATGTCAAAAGCACTGTGATCTAAATATCTAGTTGAGTTCAATTTGAATTGAACTTGCATTGTATACTTAATGATACATTCGGGGATACTAGGGATGTTCTAAAGTACAGAACAATGACTTGTGGGGTCAAGTTTGTTGCATATATATTAAGTCTGTGGAAGGGTACATCTGGATTAACTTTATATTTGGAAGCCCTAAACAAATCATAAATGCGATGTTGCTCTTTCTTTCTTTCAGGCTTCAGAAAAGCATGCTGATGGAATAGTCTCCCTTGCCATAGCAGCACATTATTTCTTTGGGGAAGATCAAAAGTCACCTCAACTCTATGCCTTACTGGAGAGACTTCCAAATTGGACATTTTCTTCTGGTTGGTCCTCCACTTATGACCTTTTTGTCTTTTAATGTTGCAGTACTGCAAAGATAATAGCCTAATCTCTGTCATAGGATGCTGCTGTAATAAACTTTTTGACAAGATGCCAGAGACTTTCACGAGAACTTAAGTACAAATGGTGTTTCTCTGGCAGTCTGACTATTTAAAGGCTAATTGGGGCTACTGCTCTCTGAGTTTCTGGGGAAAAAGCAATGCTCCATGTTGATGCAAATACAGTTCAGCTGGTTCTTCCACTGAAATGGCAGTTTGACTAGTATGGTTCTTAACATGAAGACTGCATTTGAGGAGGTAACATTAGCATAATACAATGGCAGTTGTAATGAGAAGGGCCTCGTGAAGAAATTACTTTGCTACACTGAATATAACAGTGCTTCATACGTATGTGGAGACTACCACCTGCCAATACTATCCGTCCTATTAAAGTAAAACCTTCAGCTAAAAGATGATTGTTTACATGTTGGGGTGGTAAAATACTTCTGTCATTGGAAGCTATAATGCCTGTCTTGGTTGCATTCCCAGTCATTGGCAAATGGACAGTGCAGAAAATTAGGTATTATGGAATGTGGTAATTATTCATCTAGATTATCTTTTTCAAACTTTATCTTTCTGTTAAAAACTTACTGCCTACCCTTTTGCCTGTCTCTTTAGTGTTGCAACTTGAGTGGGTAAGTTTGACCAAACTGTCATCTTGCACTTGTGTTCCTGTGGGGATCTTTAAGTATCAGCATATTAGCATGTGACTTGATCTCTTTTGTATGAGAGTGCTGAGTCACCACTCCTTTGTATAGATGTCTTATAATTAATTCTAAATTTCTGGTTATAAACTTCTAATTTATTAGAATTGGCTGTATTTTTGGTATCTCCTTTGGAGAGACTTTTGGTGGTGTGACAGTATTGCACTTTGTTAATACTTTCACATTTAACTTTTTTTCCTTTTTTTTTAACAGTAAAGTTTGCTTTCCATAAGGAAAAGTATCAAGAAGTCTTTTTTAAAAGAGTATCTAATACCTGTGGATTATCTTATTTCCACAGAATGGGGTTTACAAATGACCTTAAGTGATTTAGAATAGCTTCCAATTTTAATTGGCAAGCCTTGAGGTCTGAAGCCACTTACCTGTTTTGGTTTTTTTTTTAAATCCCCAAGGTGTTTTTTGTTTGGGGTTTTTTCCCCAGTGCAGTGTAATAGTTAACATTAGTTCCTGAAATTCAAAGAGTTCTCTGTATCTAAAGAAGCTTCTTTATTGTTTTTCCATGCTAAATATAAAATATTCTGTGACATTGACACCACACTGTAACTAACACAGACTTCATGTTTTGTTCATCTCATGAGCATTGCCAAGTAGCATGCAAAGCAGCTTTTTGTGCATGCGTCATCATACTAAATAAAAAGCATTAGTACTGGGAAGTCTGCAGGGCATGTGAAAGAAAATTTTGTGACACTTCTTAATTTGCTGTAATCCCTGACAGACAGCAGTTGCATGATCAAGTATTTTGCCTTGATATTTAACTCCTTCAAATTTTTCTGCAGTTGGGTATGTAAACAGCATGAAACAGTCTTATTTGTTGCAAGGTACATTTGCAAAGATTGTGTGACTGACTCATGGACAAGGGTAAGAGGTTTAATTACTGTAATTATACTGAACTGGACATCAGGCTCCTTAAATAAAAGCAATGGGTTACATTACTGTGTGTTGTCACTTGGTTGTATCTGATTTTTAAAGTACAATCCTTATATTATGCATTCATTATTTTTAAAAATGACTTTAATTTTTTTAAGTCATTTAAAAGAAGAGTTCATAACTTATGTTTGAATCTTAATAAGTATATTGTTTTGTATTGCACTCTTGCCTAGCTGATGCACAGCTACTTAACTAAAGCTGCACTGATTTATTCACTGTTTCTCAGTTTTGATTTCATTTGGATTTTTTGTTTTATTTTTTTCTTCTAATTTGAAGCTTTAAGGTGTTGCATGAAGAATATGTACTGAGAGCCAAAAAAATTTAAACATGCCTGTTAGAAATTTCTGGAATTTAAGTGAAGCAATAACTTTTGCTAACTCAGGATTTATCCTTTATTAAGTAATTAAATTATGAGGGATGTCTAGGTTGTTGTAAACTTCTGCCTTTCTAAATAAAAGTGAAACTTAATCAGTGTTCAGTGTGATTGTTTAAGGCATATTTGAGTTTTTATTTATTGCAAAAATTTTATTTAAGCTTTGTACGGAAATACTGCTAAGTGCTGCTGGAACTACAGTTAGAGCTAGTTGTAAGGTAAGCATGGCCAAAGAATGCAAAAAATTCTCTGAACTGAGACTGGCTGGTAAAATGAGGGTCCTTGCTGTTCACCTGGACAGAAGCAAGGTATGGTGTGGAGGGATAATAGATATTACAGCAGCAGCCTTAAATATACTTTTCAGATTGGATAGCTGGTTGCAAATTAATTGTTGCTGATCATAGCTGGAAAAAGAGGATTGAAAATTTTGCAGACTGCTTCACTGTCTGTTTCTCCACTCAATAAAAGCAGATTATTCTGCTACTGTGGTTTTTCCTATTTCTAATAAAAGTATTGTGTCTTATTCTATGAAATACACACAAAGAAAGCAGCTAGTAATTCTAAGGCTAAAAGGGCATGGCAGTAGCAACTGTTTTTATTCTTAGTGGGGCAGCAGGCAGCTAGTTGGTTGGAATCTCCTATATTCATCTGAAACAACTTACATGCTTTACTCTGTCTTTAGGCTGAAGTACTTTCCTACATGTTAATTTGGAGAATCTATACAATTTTTTTTTTAAGAGGAGGGGGAGGGGAAAGCTTGAGCAGTAAGCATTATATCAACTTAAGCATGTGGTTGCAAAGGAAGCATGTTCTAATTATGTAGGCTAATGTACTATTAGAATATGTCAGTGTACTTTCAGGTTGCCTGTCATGTAGAAGTGTGCATTTGAAGAAAGTGTTGAAATAGGTGCAACAAACAGCAGAGGGTTTTAGCTATCATAGACAAAATGACAGACTGTTCAGCTAAGTGGTGCTGTCTGGTGTTAGCAAGGCCTGTTTTTAGATTCAGTGCAGACACTAAGTTGGGTTGAAAATTTACTGAAAAAACACTGATCAAATGGACAAGATGGAACAAGCAATGCTGATTATAGCATATGGTACTGATGAGCTGATGAAGAGTCTGACTGTGGTAATGCTGTTCAGTATCTTTTTTTCTTGGAGGCTGAGTCTAATTGGATGCTTGATAATATTTGCAAGCTTCTTCTAGATGATTATCAGTATCTGGATGACCCATCTTAGAAGCTGATATGCACTGCTAGTGAGGGATGGTTAAAAAGCTATGCAGGAACCCTAAGTTCTCTGGTAAAAGTGTATGTGAATAGAGATGGTAAAGTTGCTTAAATGTGACTTGTATTTCAAATGGAGAATGTTGATTCTCGGTCTTCATGAAAACTTGCTCCAGTCTCAGGAGAAATTAGTCCTCTAGGGTCAGGCTTTCATATTCGCTGTAGAGGAGGTTCTCTTATGCTACAGTGCTTTACAATTCTGTCAAACTAAGATGCAGCATAGGGTAGCACTGTTATGCCTCCTTGATAATAGCAGGGCTCAGAGCGTGCACCAGATCATGAAACTAGTAGCATGAAGGATACACTGTCAACCCAAAACCAGAATGCTCAGCAGCTTGAGAACAGGCCCAGGAGAAAGCTGAAGCCTGAGCAGGAAGCATAGGCCAACTTTGAGAGGAAATTACTCATTAGTAGCTATTGCGTTCAAGCAGGGCATCAAGCATCAGTGGCCGCTGCTGTTTCAAAGAAACTGTGTTTACAGATTTAGAAAGCTGTAAGAATCAGATCTGAACGTTAATAAAAATTCTTGTCAGGTTTTTTTGGTAGGGAACTTGTTGAGTGTACTGACTTTAAGGGGCATGTGATGTGTAGAGGAGCAGGACTCAGCAGGATTTTGTGAATTGTGGAGGGTCATGACAGGGTTAAGTTGGAAGGAACTGTTACTAGCTTGGACTAGGTGCCGTCTTTACCCTCGGCACCTTCCCCCGAGGAGCCACACCCGGCAGTCGCGACACCCCCCGCGACCTGGATCCTGCCCGATTGACCCCTGAATTGGGGATGAGGAAGGCGAGAAAGGTGCTCGTGACACGGCGACTCGCGTTTCAAAGCTCTTCCTGGAGAAGCCGATGGCAGTGACGAAATTAACCCCTCCGATCCGGCGATTACAGCTTCAGAGCAGGAGCCCGACTTATCCCCCCCCCCCCCCAACGGACGGGGGTTGCGGGCGGGACAAGGGGAAGACGGATGGGGGCTGTGCCGCCGGGAAGCCTTGCGAGCGGGGGACTTACAGACTGTCACTGCATCTCCAGTCGTCTGTAACCCGGGGGCACGTCCGGCTTATCAGACTTTCAGTTATGAGACAGATAGTTAAAAAGAATTGCGGAAATGGGCAAGGGAGAGCGGAGTCCCGTCCAGTCACACCGTTACCTTTTTGGAGGCACTTTCTACCTCGTATGCGCTGACTCCCTACGGCTGGAGAGCGTTGTTCAGAACGGTCTCGACTCCCGCTCAGCACGCTGTACGGCTTTCAGGCTTCCGCGGGAAGTGCACGCTACCATTCGTGCACAACCGGCGGGCAGCAGGTCGCCACTGCGCGGCGGGAGAAGGCAGCACGCGGCGCGGCAGCCCGAGCGGGCTGGCACAGCGAGGCGGACGACGCCATCGCTGAGTCGCCTCAGGAGCCTTGCGCGGGCCGCCGGCGGCAGCGCCCACGCGCGGTTGCGCTTTGCGGCAGCGCTGCGGCGACCCGCGGAGCGGCGCTCCGCGCCCGCTGGCCGGTCACGTGCGGCGGCCGAGCGGGAGCGAGGAGCCCGGGCGTCGCCGCTGGAGCAGCTCGCTTTGGAGTGCGGACTGCGAGGCAGCCTCGCAGGCGGCCGGGGACCCACCGCCTTGTACCGCTGCCGAAGTGGCGCGGGCTTGTCACAACGTGGGTTCTGTGCGCCGTCGCACTGAATCCCTGGCTGCTGCGCTGGCGGCGCAGTTGTACGTGCAGGAGAGTCAAGGGGGAACAGAAAGGGAAAAAAAGGATGTTTCCCTTGTGGGGCAGCACCGCGCGGGGGGCGGGGGGCGGCCGCCCCTCAGCGCCAGCACCGAGCCGCAGCCTGGCCTCCCCCCCCCCCCCCCCCCCCCCCCCCCCCCCCCCGCGGTAGCGAGCGAGCGAGCGAGACGGCGGCCGCCGCGGGGCTCTGGCTAAGCAGGGGCACATCCTGGTGCTCGATCCGCCCCGGTACTGAATACATCCGAACGGGACGGACCGATGCCAAAACCACAGAGTGTTTCACTTAATGACACTGAAACGAGGAAGCTAGTGGAGGAGTGCAAAAGACTTCAAGCAGAAGTTAGGAAGCTGTCGGATGAAAACCGGCACCTGAGAGATGAAGGCTTGGGGCTCAGAAAGGCAGCGCACTCGGATAAATCCGGAACACCCGCAGCCCTGACCCTCAGAGATAACGGCTCTAATTCTCTTCCTTCACTTCTTGTTGTAATTGCAGCCGGTCCAACCGCAATTAAGTGATACTGTTACGCTTAATGACCTGCGAAAACTATTCGGAGCTATTAATTGGCTCCAACCAGTGCTAGGACTTTCCACGGAACTGCTACACCCCCTTTTCTGACGTGCGCAAAGGGGACACCTCCCTAACCGCCACCCGAACTTCTTTGACACCTGAAGCGAGAGAGGCACTCCAGTTATGTGCCCGCGCTCTGGAGGGCCGCCAGGGTTGGCGACGTGACTTCTCCTTGCCTTTTTATTTAGCTCTGATTGCTAACCGCTTCCAGCCTTTTGCAGTATTATTTCAATGGGACCTAAGAGACAAAGATCCCTTGCACATTTTGGAATGCATCTTTCTGTCACATCATACCCCTCCAAAAACTTTATGGACTCTTACAGAAATGTATTCTAAGCTTATAATTAAGGGATGGGAGAGATTGCAAACCATGAATGCCAGTAAGTTATTTATATCCCAGCCACAATAGAAAACTTGAACTGGTTGATGTCAGAGGACTGGGGTTTTCAAAAGTCGCCCTTGCTGATCTTTCCACTCATTATCCCCAACATAAAAGTTATGAGCAGAGGCCTGCAGCCTACCCCTAGTTACTTGACGCCGTTGTCGCCCTGTCCTGGTTCCTGGTTTAACTGTCTTCACTGATGCCTCAGGCAGATCTAAAAAAGGGCTGCTATCACGTGGCAGGACCCTACCACACAACAGTGGAAAACAACCGTACGTACATAGGAACAAGGGTCAGTACAGGTAGTGGAGATGGTGGCCGTCCGTATGGCTTTTGAACTTTGTGCCAGTGAACCTGTAAATGTTGTTACTGATTCCTGTTATGCCACGGGCCTTGTGCAAAGGTTAGAGGCCTCCTATCTCCGTGAGGTCTCTAATCCCTTGCTCTTTGCAGAACTTTTTGTGCTCTTTGGACTCTTATTAATTACAGAAAGCATGACTTTTATGTTTTGCATGTATGCTCACACATGGACCTGGCTGGACCCATTGCTGAGGGAAATCGATGCGCTAATGCTGCAGCCATGCCAGCGGTGGTACCCAACCTTCTGGAACAAGCCAGGCTGTCTCACTCCTTCTTTCATCAAAACGCCTGCTTGCTGAAGAGGCAGTTTCAACTACCCATCCAGCAGGCCAGGGACATTATTCTGTCTTATCCGGACTGTCAGCAGTTCGCCCCAATGCCTTCGAAGGAGGCTTAGGGGCCAATGAACTCTGGCAAACAGATGTTATGCATATTTTGGAATTTGGACGTCTCAAATATGTACATGTCACAGTCGACACCCATTCTCGATTTCTGTGGGCCACCACCCACACTGGAGAAAAGGCTAGGGATGTGACTCGCCATTGGCTTGCCTGCTTTGCGGTCTTGGGGATGCCAACGACCATCAAAACGGACAACGGCCCAGCCTATTGCTCAGGCCGGGCGCGTCAATTCCTCAATGCCTGGGGCATCTCTCATGTAAAACAGGCACACCCCACTCCCCAACCGGCCAAGCCACTGTTGAGCGATCGCATCGCAGCCTGAAAGACATGTTACAAAAACAAAAAAAGGGAGAGACACTGCTCACCGCACAAGAACGGCTGCACAAAGCGTTATATGTCCTTAATTTTTTGAATTGTGATGAAACAGGTTATAATAGTTCTGAATGTCAGCACGCCACAGATATAAGGTTAACACAAAAGCCCCCAGTTCTGGTCAAAGATTCAGTTTCTGGTCAATGGGTGGGACCAATGGAACTGATATAACTTGGGGGAGGGGAAATGCTTGTGTTTCTACAGGAACTCGGTTACGATGGGTGCCATCACGATGTGTACGACCTTATGTTGCCTCAACGTCAGAGCAGCAGGCATGCCCGTTGGATCAGACACCTGGGAGCGTGGCAATGTCTGGGTGACTCTTGCGAATTTAACTGATACGGACACTTTGAGTTTATCATCAATGGCGAGGCCATCAGACCCCTTCCGCACTTGCCTGGTTGGACTTCCTCTTGATATACAGCGCATGGGGTCTCTGTACAATGATACTGTGCTATCACCCTGCAGCGCGCCGGGTAAGCTTCAGCCCATGTGGTGGTGTGAAGCAGGGTGGAGAAGCACAGATGGAAGAGGTTCCACATGGTATAACAACATGCATGATGCAGGTAATTTTCCCACCCTGCCAGTGCAACCACAGGAACTTGACCTATTAGGAACCACACAGGCTGCAGTTTGCTTTTATCTAAACTACACTTCAGGAATATGTATCCATGAGACTGGCATTGACGTATCCTCCACAGGCATCTATGCCAATGAATCTGTGTGGTGAAATTATACCACTCAGAGTCAATTAACGCCCAGACCGGAACCCGGAGGGCTAGCCGCTAATATGCGTTGCTAATATGCGGCCAAAGAGCCTGGAAAGGCATACCAGGTAAAGCTGTGGGAGGCCCATGTACCTTTAGGCTTTTGACGATGTTTCATCCCAAAAAATTCTTAGTTAATGGAACCGTCCACACTCGAACAAAGCGGTCCACCCACGGCTTTACATCAAGTTGCGATAGTAACGTTGAATTTTTGAATCCAGCAGAATGTATTTTGAGTAGTATTTTTGCAGGAATAGGGACTGCTCATGCTTTATCACAACTTAATAGATTAGGATGTTGGCTTGCAAAAGCAGCAAATGCTACTAGTACTGCTTTAAGCACGTTATTAACAGACGTAGATTCAATTAGATATGCCACCTCACAAAATCGGGCTGCAATTGACTTTCTGCTATTGGCCCAAGACCATGGCTGTCAGGACTTTGAAGGAATGTGTTGTATGAACCTGAGTGATCATTCTGAGTCAATACATACAAGCATTACAAAACTGAAGGAGTTAACAAAACAATTGCAAGACGATGGTGAAAACTTGTGGGGACTGTTTGATTGGTTGAATATGCTTGCTATAGGGCCTTGGTTAAAACGCATACTGATTCTAGGACTTGTTATAAGTTTTATGTTTGTTGCAATACTAATCTGTGTACTGTGCTTGTTGAGCTGCGTGCGAAGGATGATTGACCAAAGTATGAGACAAGTCATGACCCTGCAGATCCATACAGCCTTAGCCCTTCAATTAGTAAAAGAAGAGGGAGATGTGGAGGGTCATGACAGGGTTAAGTTGGAAGGAACTGTTACTAGCTCAGACAAGGAGTTTCAACAGGAGCCTCAGACAGACATGCCCAAGGACACCGGTGCAGCTGGGAATGATACATCCTGAGAAAGTACAGGTAAACTAGCAGAAGCCAGTTGGAACCAACATTGAAAGCAAGACAGCTTTTCTAAACAAGTAGCAAGGTACAAGGCATGACCACTGCATGCGTGATGGGTGTAATGACTGGCTCCCTGTGGCATAATCTGCATGATGACTGGCTTAGCAAAGTGTATCTGTGAAACCACTGAAGCAGCTAACTTCTTAGTATAAATATGCTTAGAAACACACAATAAATGTCTCAAGATGCACCACTTCTCAAGTCCGTGCCATCATTCGCTACAGTGAATGAATCTTACCTTTCTTTCAGAGGCCTGCAAACCATTTCATCTACACAGAGATGTGTGAAAGGTGCTTGGAAAAAGAAAATTACACATGTCCTAGAGAGTAACACTGCTTCTTTACTGCAGGGCTTGACCTGGCACTTTTTTCTTCATGTTGTAGTTGCAGGCTGGACAGGTGAATTAATTAAATACCTCAAGGGCAGAGTAGGGTTCTTTGTTTCCAGTTTGCCCCTCTCTTTGTCCGGGCAAGCAGATCAATTGCAACACCAGTGCTAGGACTGAACTGGCTTCCCCTCTCCTCACCCCCATAACATTTGGTATGTTCATAAATAAAGATACTTCTTTGCTGTTCCTGTCTCTGCTCAGATTGGTTTCCATATAGATACTTGCATTATGTTCAAGTTGCCAACACAACCTTTTTTTGATGATCAAGTCCTGCCATGTAGGAGTGGGGGGGGAGAAGTTGATGTGCTCTCTTTGAATCACCCATCATGAGATTTCTGCAGTTTTCAACCTCAATGGTATATAACAAGTATAACTGCAAAAAATCAGAAGGTAAATACATGGTCATTTCCTCCCTTTTCTGTGTTTAAGCTTTGGTATTACTCTTGGCATTCACTGTAAGCTGATAGTTGTCCGCTTACTCACTCGAATCCTTCAATATCCTTTGGCTGTAAGACAGGAAGTTACTCCAAGGCAGTAAGTAGTCAGTTGTCTCTTTTCTTGGAGTTCTCCTTTCATTTGACTGTAGCCAGCTTACCACTCTCACCAAGTGACCTGTCTTCCTTTACTATCTCATTTTATCTGTAGACAATGACTTTTTCCCCCCCTTGCTTTACAATAAAGCAGATCAAGCAAATAAGCAGTAGATGCTTGGGCCTCTTTTCAAAACAACAGATGGACTTAAAATAACCCTGTTATCCTGTAGTGCATCTTTGAAGTTATTTTTACTTAAAAGCTTGATGTCTTGATTCTGTACGACAGTTGGGCTATATGGCTAAGATGCTGCACCCTAAAACAACTTTTATCTGGTATTTACTGTAGAAGTTTAGTTTTTCTGGGACAACCTTAAATTCTGGTAGCTTCCTATTAATGGGCTGAGGTCAGAAATAGTTTTTTTCCACAGGAGTAACTTTGAGTAAAGTTGAATAAATTCATTTTTTAATTACATGTGTAACAGCAGTGGAATTGAATACAAAATTAGCACATAAGTTTTGCATAGAGATAACTACTACTATAGAAATACAAACTTCTAAAATTTCACAACTAAAGATTTAAAAGAACTCTGCCAACAACAGTAGCACAGTAGCAAGATAATGTCAGTATATGAGATAATGCATACATTTACTTGTACATATCCAAAAACTGAAAGCATAAAAAAGGGCTTTGCTTATTAGTATAACACATTACCACAGAATCACAGAAGAATACTAACTTGAAGCACAGTTTTTATTTGATTTAACATGAAAACTTATAGATTATGCAGGTTTTTCTTAAAAAATAGCTTTCTAAGTATCCCCAAGAACAATAATGGATTTTAAAGTCAGTTCACAAGAGGCTTGTAAATCTTAATTTGGAAGAAAGTTTCTTTTAGCAGTATGATAGACATCTGTAACCAGTAGCTACAATGCAGACTAAACTTAATGCCAGGACTTGAACTGTATTTCTTTGCTATAACTTACATCTAAGAGTTTCAGCTATTCAAGTGGAAATTCAAGTTGCATCCACTAATCTCCAGCTTGCCAGGTAACACAATTATTGCACTTGTACTGGTTTAATTGGCTTAGTAAAGCCATTCTAAAGCAATACTTAAATATTTGTACATTTTAAAGCACTTAATCCTGTTTGCAAAGGAAATAGACAAGTAAACAAAACCACCATTTCTTTCAACTTAATTATGAAAGCTCTTAATTTTCAAAATTTAAATGGATTTGTATTTAGCAATACACTAGAAAAGTGACAGATGCTGGAACTACCCTCCGATGACTAGTTTGGTCCATGTTAGTAATCAAGTGATGTTATAAAAAATAAACTAGTTTATTTTGTATAAAATAAGCAATGTTGCATTTTTGTTCAGATTGCAAGGTACAAACAAGCTAATACCTAAATTAATACTGTTACAGGTAGTTATTACATAGGGACAGCAGCTAGAAAAAATAAGTACCTCAAAGCAATAGAATTTTGCAGCCAGCTTTCCTTAAAGTTTGAAAGTTAAAATAAAGTCTTAGTTACAAGTATACAGATTATAAAATGTTTGAAAAATGTTTAAGTATGAGCTGTTTAACTGAACTTTAGTAGCAAGAGTACATGATAAGTGAGTATTTACACTAAAAAAGTCAATTTTTCAGAAAAGAATTTACAAATGAAATAAATAACTTTTAGCAATCCCCTAAGTCCAACTACAGGATCTGTAGTAAGTGGCAGTAGAAAAAGATAAGCCACCTAAAGTCACTGGTAGGTCAGGAAAGTATGCCTCATCCAGAAGGAAGTGCAACTTTGCTTTGACTTTACTAGTAATCCAGAAACATGCACAATACATATAGGTACCTTCAAATACGGTACAACCATGAATATTTATACAAGAGTATTCACAAAAACATACAATATATTTTACAGTCCTTTAATACAAAATCTTACTGATATCAACCACAATCTGAACTGCATTGATCAGACTTACTTTTCTTTTAGGCAGTCTAACAGCTTTCTGTCTAGTTTCTATGTACTTGCAATTCACAGGGAAAATGGGCAAGCTGGGAAGGATAACAACATTAAATTTAATCTCCTCTTTACCTTTTATACTCAAGCAGGAGGTACTAAGGAAGAAGGTTCTCCAGAACATGTGTTTTTGATGCAGAGGAACTGAGAATATTAGCTGAAGCTGTCTACATATGCATTCACTGTCTCTCAACACTTAACAACTGAAAGCTGCAATCTGAAGCTTGCAAAAAGAAATCTTGCCTTCTTTTGAAATTATTAAATGAAACTGCTTCTTAGTTGTATTATCCCCACAGCAGATTTCAAAGATATTGAAATATATATTAAAAAAAGTTCAAAAGTTCATGGAAGCATGTCTAAAAGCTGGTTTGCTTCCTTCCACACCTGATGTTTGAGAAGTCATCATCTTCCATTTAAGACACAATGCAGTCATAACTGCCTTCTTGGAATGAATCCTCATCCTCTGTCCGAGACTTGTCCTCCTCATGTCTGCTTACACTGCTGTTTCCAGCATCGCTCTGAGGATTAGTGCAATGGCTAGATGAAGTCCTGCTTTCTTCAGCTCTGGGATTTGCTTGTTCTATAACCTTAGAAGGATTCACTGGCTGGAAAGCTTCAGGCTGCACTTGCTCTTCTGTTATTTCACTTAGTTTCTGGATCTGTGGTTTGATGATATTTAGAAATGGCTTGTACCCAGGGCTACGAAATAATGGGTATAGAACACTTAGTGAATTAAAAATAGTACTTCTGTCAAATGCCTGAAATGCAGTATTTCCTGGGAAATGTCTAACAAAGGAATAGTTTCTATCATCCTTCCTGTACAAAAACTGAGTCTTTACTTTTAAATATGGAAAAAAATACAACTATAATCAAAAAATTTTTTTTCTAGTTAGACCATGACTGTACTGACAATCATGAAACTTCTTGCAAAAATGCTTAAGTTGTTTGAAATAGGGCTGAGAGAACTCAAAGTTTATTTCTTAAGTGACTAAGTAGCTCCAACTGGAATGGAAATGAAAGTGGAAAACAACTTACCAATCTGTAGAAGCCCATTTGTCAACAGCATGTAGGCCAGTCTTTATATTCCGACAGATTTCTCCGTCAATATCAGAGGACTGCATTATACTGAAAACCTGGTTGATTACTGAAGATTCTCTGAGGATAAGGCCTATGATAATACACCAGTCCAGACATCCTGCTTCCATGAAGATATGCAGCAAGTACCTGAATGAAAAACAGTCTACTTACTTTTTTTTATTTTCATGCCAAAGATAAAAGCCCAGTGTGTGATTCTGTAAACAGTGTTGCTTCTTCCTAAAGCTGCATTCCAAGAACAGATATGTCATTTTAAGTTTCAAATACAAAGATCACATAACTTACCGGAGCTGGACCTGTGACTTGTGTGGCCCTTTACTAGCCAGTTCTAGAGAGATATGTTCAAGCTCTGACTGAGTTAAACTTATACTGGAGAAGTTTTCATCCACCATGGTCCAGTCACCATCCACCATAGAACTTGTTTCAGTCAGGTCTGTTGCTGAACCGATGCTGCATTCATCACCTATCAAAAACACTCAGAAGTATAAGGGAAAAAGGAAACTACTTAGTTTAGTAATGCTATTCTTGAAATACTTCCTATAGAAATTAACAAATTACCCAGTAATGTTTTTTGCTGTATATCACAGTAATTGCTACAAAGTTACTTGAGGCATACTGTCCATCCCAGTTAACCATTCCTATTGACACAGTATACTGATACCTTTAATGCTGAGTCATTTCCAGGAGTGCAGTAGTTTTTGTATCAAATAAAAACAATTCTGAAGAATAAAATGGATAAGAGGTCCTAAAGCTGTGCTGGTAACCATTTTAAGAGATCATAGTGAGAGCCTCTTATGTATGATAAACCTAAAATTAAGTCTGTAGAAAGGGCTGCAATCTATCTAAAGATACTGCTTAGCCTTCAGCCACTTTGTTAAAAATTTGGGTATAATGGTAAATTATTTTCTTCATACAAAATCTTGAAGATTCTAAATGATCAGTAATGAAAACATTTACCTATGCTAATTAATAAAGTAGAAGGGGAGACAAGAGTGTTTCTAATAAAAACATAAAGAGTAGATGCAGATGCAGATTCTTCTCAGAAACAGTAAGAGCAAAGCTACAACTGTTACAGACATGAATCATGAAGGCACCTACCCTTCAAAACAGTTTCCATGTTAAAATAGGTGCATCTTTTCTGTGGAAAATGCTTAGGAAGTCAGCAAGTTATTTTATTAAGTTCTTGCCTATAAATATCACTGCAGGATTTGTTGTTTGTGAAATTATTGTGAATTCAGCTGGCAATGTTTTACAGACTATTAATTTATTTAGTTTTAATTTTTATATAAACTGCTTCAAAATGCAAAGTCCATTGAACTCAAAAGTCTTAATTCTGCATAGAAAAAAATCTGATACCTGTTTGTAGAAGCAGCAGTAGTGGCAGACTGTAGAACAGGAGAGTGCAATGAAAAGAGAAATCCCATCTACACTGTTTTTGTGAGGATTATATACCAAGGATATTTAAACCTAACTGCATTCTTGCAGTCTCCAGAGATAAACACAAGAAACAGGCATGAAAATACAGTGAGGCACTGCCCATGCAAAGAGGCAGAACCTGACTCTTCCTTCAATTTTTAAAACCTTTTAAGCTGGCAAGTTCCACCTGCAAGTGCCGTGATTCTCAGAAGGCCCTACCACCTTGAGGAGATCACACTTCACACAGAAGGCACTTATTTCTTTCCCCTACTGAAACAGAAATCACTTGATGTAGATCCCATTGAAACTGTTGTTCTAGACTTCAGGACAAGATGCAGTAAAAAAACCCAACCAACCAAAAACCAAAAAACCATGAATGGTCGGACTAAAACATCTTGTCTATGACTATGGTCAGGAAAGATGCATAAAGAATATGATTCTTCTGTTTTCTGTGAGCTGAAATATATTTGTGTTTTGACAAGAATGATTAAGCAAATCCATGGGAGAAAAAAAATCCATATAGATCTAAAATTTCCTCAACTTCCTCAAAGTATTTAAAAATGTAGGTAATATTCCTTTCTAAAGAAATCCAAGAGCACAAAGTTCATGCATCAAAACACTTCCTATTAAAGAGAAGTTTTAGTTACAGGTTTTTATCTAATTATCTGTGTACTTTGTGCCTAGTTCTTATCTGCTTATAAACAGTCCATTCAGAAGTCTAAAAAAATATTAACCTAATAACCTTTTCTTTCCCTATTACTGAACAGTAATAAAGTATTCCACAAAGTTTACTGCTAACTAGAGAAGAAAAACTACCCATGCAGCTTAGAGAAAGTACACATGGAGACTAGCAAAGGCCAAAGAGATGTCCATCATGCTATTCGCAATGGCAGATTATAGAACAAAAAATGAGATGCACTGTATCTTGCAAGAACAAAGATAAAAGACTTAGAACACTCCCAAGCCTGAGTGTAAATGAATTAAATTTCAAGTTAATTCCACAGAAAGGAACTTCAGCAAATACAAACTTCATCTTTTACTTAAAGTACTCATAGATGTATGACATGGGCGTATGTTTCTGTTGTGGAAGTTTCAGCACACTTGCCTGATGTCTTTCTGCCCCTCTGGCATTATGGTATCAGCAGCTGAGAAGCAGTAACACAGCAGGGACATGCGATAAACAAATGTTTACTTCCATATGCATTTTTTTAATAGCCATACAGAAGGAAGAGTGACTAACCTTTAGTCAACAAAGGGGAAAGGAACGCATCTTGCATGTGGGGTCCATGGGATGAAACTGTGTCAATCTCCCTTTGAGAGGAGTTGATAGTGCCAAGCCAGCTGCGACTCCGAGGTGTGTCTGAAACCCCTGTTTCTACTTCCATGTTTAAAAAGGTGTCTGCAGACTGAGATTTTAACAGCTGTTCCCCCATAGCTAAAACGAAAAAACAAGAAACAAACAAAACCCCACTGAAGGACAGGTCATGTAACTATCAAAAAGGAAAGGCATTTCTGGAAGCTAAAAGCTGTATTTAACATTCAATTAGTTTGTTGAGAAATGACCAAAAGCAAGTTCAGCTATTTCAAGAACTCTGATCAGCTTTTTATGCAAATACTGGCATAAAAGAAACATCAGCTAATAAGCTACTACAACCACCAGAAGGAAGACTTGGCTGCTAGCGTCAACTTTGCTTTAGGAAGGTAAACTACTGTACTGAAAGATATAACGGAGTTTATAGCAAGTTCTGAAAATTCTAACCTTTTACCAGACAGTTAGCAAGCTTCAAAGATTAAAAACACTGCATTTTAAAAGAGTTAATCAAATCCTCACCTAAAGATGAGGACAACTATATAAGAACATTGTTACTAGTAATTTTCTATAGCAGAATTTATATCGAGGACCAATATCCAAGGTCAACTAAATACCTGCATGAGTGGTATCCAATTCAGTGCACCTGAGAAAGCATGAAACCTGAACAGAAACAACAGTGTAACAGGACTATAGAAGAGATGAGGTCTATGCTGAACAGAATTCCTTCAGAAAACACACCCAGTGTGAGAAGGCTGTGCAGATGCTAAGCCTCAGCCTGTTCTTTGCTTGGCTGAACTGAGGAAGGAGAGATTCAGACTGATGGGTGCAAGATTGCACAAGAAAAATCTAGTTCAAATCAACTCAGAGGTTACAGCACCTGTCTTGTACTTTCCGTTCTTGAAGGGTGAATTAACAGAGGAAGCCGGTATGACGGGAAAAGGCCAGAGGAAGTCCTTGTGTAGCTTCTTCAAAGCAATCACAAAATCCTCCACGCGGGCAGCTCTGGCTCGCTCCTTACACAGCCAGCCGATCAGCTCAAAACCTAACTGCGCAGCAAAGCAGCCAAGGTCCTTCAGCTTGATTTCTTCTAGCAGACGCCGAGCATGTCGCCAGAGCATCATATCAATGTACATGTTCTCAGCACAGTCACTGTCTTTACTCCACCTGTGGACAAACCACAGAACAGTAACTTTAAGACTGACAAAACTGAATTGAAAGGACTGTTGGCCACAATGACAGGACACAAAGCGACCAGTGTAACAGTGAAAGCTTTCTCTACACCAACAAAAGCAGTTTTCACCATTCCTTGGTGCTTACTTTCTCTAAAAGATCCCACTGTCACAATGGGCAAGTGAAACAAGGGAAAGAAGCTACAATGGCAGCAGTATCCATAGAGTATTCAAACATTACCAATAGGAAAAAAGTAAGGACAGAAAGGAAGAAAAAGGAGGAAAAGGTTCCATTGCAAAGTAATTTCTTAGAAACCTGGTTTAGAGAACACGACAAGCATTAGTCTGAGATCCTTTCTTTCAAAACCCTAATACATTACTCTCTGTGGAAAATTACTAAATAAGAAGCACTTTGATTTGTACTAGACTGTTTTGAAAGTCTTATATGAGAAAAAAACCTAAATAATAAATTTCTACCTCAGTGCTTGATCTGAGGTAGAAATTCATGCAGCTCAGTATGAATTCAGTATATAGCAGTATACCCACGTAATTCATACCCACAGGTATTGATTTCCCTTATCTCCCTTATGACCGGGCAGCACATTGCTGGATCAAGACATGCATGGTATCATAGTGCAATGCATGTTATGATGTTGCAGTATTATAAGCCCTTAAATTACTATGCATGCATCCAGTGGCTTCAGAGGCTTTTGGTCAGCAATGCATGTAYGTGTATATACAACATACACAAATATATACATGTATGCATATGTATATGCACACATACATATTTACATATGTGGGAACATATTCTGCCAAGAATATAAGAGAGGCACGGGCATTACAAGAGACTGGAAAAGACCAATGCAAAACAGTGTGGAGGGAGACCAGGACAAATCTATCATACAATATTTTTCTGTAACAGAAATTGGTGAGAGCTAGTACAGTACCTAACGAAGTGGGGAAGAAGAAGACAGACATTACCAATTACCTTTTCCCAGATGGGCCAGAGGGCATGCTCAGAGTCTTTGTCAGGTTGAATTTGTTATGGAGATTCTCTGCTGACTGGGATAAACTAATGCTGCGATGTCTGAAGAACTCGAAGCCACTGCTTGAACTAGGTTCCTAAAACCAAGAAAACCCAAATGTACAGTCAGCTGAATAAGCATGCTGCGTAATGGTATAGGGAAGATCAATCAGACACGGTTTGACACACAGTATTTACTATTTTCATCACAAACCTGAGTTGTTGGTGTCGCTGGAGGTGTCTCTGTTTCTCCAGACCCAATGGCTTTAAGAAATCTGATCATATGACGACAAAGATCCCACTTTCCCTGCTCTAAAGCAGTGTTAAATAGGAGAGTAGCGTGCTGTCTGCTAACTGCTGGAACTTCCATATTCTGCAAGTAACAAAATATATTTAAGTCATTTGCTTTCTCCGTCCAGCAACAAAAAGTATTTTTAAGAAGTCAAGCCACTTCATGTTACATAATACCACCAGATACTAGAAGCAGATTTGATGCTTTTATCACAGTAAATTAACTATTCAAATTTCTTGATATTCCCCTCTCTGCAACTGAGCATAATCTCAGCAGAAAACTGTTAAATTAAAAATTTGTTTAACATGCATATGTATGGTATGACAATCACTTTTAAATAACACAACATTGCTAAATATCACCTCCCTTTTGAAATATACAGAGTAGCATTACCTGAAGGATAATAAGATAAGAGGCAGCTGTGTCCAAGTCCTGGGCCATTAAGCACTCCTCAAATAAGTCCTTCGGGTTTCCAACAGCAGCAAAAAGGTAATTCCACAGGGCGTATTCTGTCTTCCTAGCACAATGAACAACTGTCTGCAGGAAGAGGGGGAACTCTGTAATGAACTTCGCCACAGTGGGAAGCAGAGGGTCGGGAATGGGTTCCCGCGAGGTAGCTTCTTCTTCCAGCACTTCATGAAGCATCAGTTCTAGTACGTGAGGAAAGTATGGTAACGTGGCACAGGAGTGGGCCAAAAGCAAGGCTTGCTCACCGAGGTTCCTAACCAAAAGCTGGCGTAAAATGTGATGGAGGTAGATCTGAGAGGTTCTCTCAACAATGGAGAAAGGAAAGAGGACCTCTAAGTGTTCTCTAGCACTGGTTTGAGTGTATAAACAGTCATAGAGCACAGTATCATTAACAGCACCAAGAACCAAGGCATCTTCAAACAAAACAGCCAATGGGTATATGTTGATGTGGAAAGGCAGCATGATCCGTCTTGACAGAAAGGAATGTGGTTTTCGATGATCTCTGGGAAACAGGGGAAGCCAGACTTTCATACCTGCCCCACCACAGCTGAGCCAGAGAGCCTCCAGTAAGTGGCGTTTCTGCTTGTTGATCCTGCAAGTAGTCCAGACATTTTCAACAGACTGGGCTAGAACAACTGGAGCACAAAAAGGCAGCTATAAAACAGAAAGAAAAAGAACATTTATCAAAACTCATTATTTCTTTTATTTTTCTGCTCACAAGAACTCTTCCTTCAGCTGAGAGCTCCTTTCTCTGCAAAACACACTATATTCTAAAAAAAGAAACAAAGCTGTTTCTCTCTTAAGTTTAACTGCACCCTATCACTGGGGAAAACATCACTGATCACTTACATTGACTTAAAAAAAGAAATTTATTTCATTTTTTACCACCTGGTATTAGTCAGGAAGCCAGAGGGATGAGGATAAGGGAGGAAAACAAAAAAAATTGCTCTCTGGTTCTTCACTTAGCCCAAGTTCAACCTAGAATTGATAAAAATTATTACAAAGACAAAATTTACAAATATTTGATTGAACGGTAAACAACTCTTCTTCATTAAACTTTTCACTATTCACTTTCCCCAAAGCGTTTGTTTCATATAGCAGAAGTGTTGTTCATCAGCACAGAAAAATTGAGACAAGAAAGTTCAGTCACTGATTTCTATTATTTTTAGAAATTTTTTCAGATGTGTTCTGTGAAAATGACAACATTCCATAAACATATAGAACAGTTTTTGCAATAACAGACCGAAGATTTCCTACCAATACTGCATACCATCTTTTGTACCAGACCTTGATGCTTAAAACTCCTCTTTCACTACAATACAAGTAGTAAATACTGCTAGTAAATACAAGTAGCAGATACTTCTTTAGTTAGACTTTCACACAATTAAGGAATTACTTCTGAGAGATTCTTAGAAGACTTGTAGAGGTAGTGCTTTATTTCCCTCTGTCAAATAAACCTTTAATTGTATATAATGCTATGTGGCGTCTACATCTTTGCCTTATGCTTAGATCACTCCTTTCCACAACTTGACCAGTGGCTGACATCTTTGAAACTGTATACAACATCCCACAAGCATTTACTTACATGCTTCCTTTGGTTAGGATTATTATCCTTCTCTCGTATCTGGGGGCCAGATCGATCCCTTTGCAACATGATGAGTTGTCCAGCTAAGTTTAGCATAATGCTTTCAGCCTCACAGGCCTAAGAATAATAATAATAATAAAAAAAAAAGGTGTAATGTAAATTATTTATTTAAGCTCTGAAAGCATTGTTTTACCCATAGCTGCAAATGCAAACTCAGAATACAAAAGAGCAAGTTAACTGTGCTGCCCCTGCAAAGGCAGCTCATAATTGGTGTCCAGGATTTACAAGCTACTACATGCTTAGTTACCTTCCAGGGCAGATTCTGTTTAGAAAGGTGACTAGTCCAGAGCCCTCAGCTTCTGCTTCTCAGGCAAGACACTACCCAATGAGCTCCCTAACAGTTTTACTTGCTAGAAGTAGCATACGTAAACAGGGCACGCCTGAGAACTCCAGGCACTGTCTTCCGACAAGTTACAGCAAGATAAGCTACTGCGTAAACTTGCAACACAACAGCTTCTTAGAAGCAACCACCTTAAAGCCAGCAACTACCCCTTCGTAAACACAATGTAGCTCGGAGCTCTGTTCACACCTGTCGAGAGTTAAGCATGATGGATGTTTCATTATGTATATGGAGACACTTTCCCAAACAGTTCTAAAACTGAATTGCATAATGCCCTAATTTAGAAAATGTTTTATATAAAAACCTGAAATAGCTGGTTATATACATATATGTAGATGCTGGCTCGCACAATCATTAGCAGCAAAACTGAATTTATAATGGTTATAATAATTATAATATTTAATTAAATAATTATAATCAGTAATAGTGATTTAGTAAGTTCCAGAAATGGAAATGAAATAATGCCATTATGCTAATAATGCTATTATTTCAAATAGAGTAAGAGCAGAGAAATTATCACAATTTTTGATGGAAGGAATCAAGTGTTTTAACTCCTCAAACTTTTAAATTTTCCTCTTGTACTTCCAAGCATGTCCCTAGGCCCACATCCCTTAAGAGAAGTCTTTGTCTGTGTCTTTTTAAACTCTGAGTAGCCTTTCTGCCAATGCAGATTCAGCAGCTTCCCCGTCCAAATAAGAGAAGACTCTTAAAACCCAATTCTGTGCAGAAGTACTCAAAAGAAATAAGCAGAACTGTATCTACAGAGTCATTTACGTAGTTCTTGAGCAAAATGGTAAGTATTGTAGTTTTTTCATTGACTAGACTCATTTCACATGTTCACTTGATCTCACTTACAACTTAAGAGCTTTTCCCATCTACCCCTATTGGCATGGACAAGACACCAGTATTTTCAGAAAAATAAAGCTTTGTATTCTTAGTGGTATCGCAATTATGTAACTACTAGCATCAGATTGCAGAGACTAACACAAGAGCCAGAAAGAGTTTAGCTATGCACTTGCACAGTATCTTGAACTTTTAGAAGCTGCAGCTAGAGAAAAATATTTTTACTTGGGTATACCAAGGAAGCAAAGTATTGTTTTTAAGGATGTATTTCAGAACTGTATAATGTCATTTTAAAGCCTATTTATCTGAGTTAATACTCTGCTGTGCATGAAGTACAGTTTTAATATGTAAGGGGAGAGGGTCTGCATGGTAAGTCTGTAGCATCAGGGATTGATGTCATTAATGGGTAACAACATCAAAAAGGCTGTCACATTCCCTTAAGTCGGGCACATTGCTTTAATCGTCTGAGGTCTTGATGCATTCAGTGGTTCCAGTGCAGTCTTATAGTCAATCCTGATATTAACACTTGTCTTCTGATTGGTAGGAACTTTTAGTGCAAATCTCAGGCATCATTTGTATAAATGTATTGTGTAAATACTGGCTTGATTAGCATTTCTTTTTGGGAGCCTGACTCTTAAGTCTGATACTACTTAACCATCCTTTGAGAACCTCTGTCTTTACCAGGACTTACCAGGCAAGAGGTAAAAGATAAAAATCAAACACTAGTTTGGCATGTGGATACACCCAGACTGAACACACATCTGTTATATTTTTCCACTAGGAAACCAATCAGTTGCAGGACAGAAAGTTTGAAAATTATGGTCTCCTAGTTGGAAAGAAATGGGATCACATTTGTTCAATCTGAAGTTAAATTTAAATATTAATAGTAATGTTAAAAGTTTAAAGTTCAGTAGCTTAAAAGTTTAGAAGTTCAGTAGCTTTTCCCTCAAAATCAGGAAATGCTACAGGTCAGGTAGTTCAGACATAAGGATGCTGTCTGACAACAAAACAGACTCTGGTCTGCCTGCATGCTCCCTTTTATGCCCTTGTCTAAGATCACATAGAAGGCTCAGGACACGTTCAGCGCTGTGGGGACACTAAACTGGAATAAACTAAAGGAAGCAAGTGCAAACCTTCAGATTTACATCTTTGCCACTGGAGTGCAGTGGCTTTGGTATGTAAAGAGAAGTACCCTCTTCGGCATGTCTAGGGGCCTACCTCACAGATACCCCAATTTCAGAACTATCCTAAGGTATCTACTCTCTGTACCAGAAGTCAGTCAGAAACAGATGAGAAAACATGTTTCATACTGCAGCTACTCAAATAGTTAAGCTTAATTTATTTACACCACAGACAAAAAAATCAAGCTCTTTGCACTGTGCTTTTCAGGAGTCTGAATCATTTCCCAGAGTTGACACAGGGTGTTATCTTCACACCTCAGTCATTGTTTGGCCTGTCTCCTGACAGAACTAGTGAGATTGACCATTTTATCTCAGTTTATTTTACTTTGGTGTACTAGGAAATGGACTAGAAGGTACCTTATAGGGTTATGTGCTTCTTCTCCTCCCTTCCTGCCCCCCCCCCAATACCTTTTGCTATTTATTCTTTGGTTGGCCTATTGTCGCAACAAAGATGCTTCCTAGTGCCATACATAGCTCTCATATTCAGCATTTAATATGCAATAGAGAAACATACCCTTTTGCATAGCAAAGTTTAATTTGTCCTCTGAGATTTGGTTTTACAGGTTTTACAAAATGACAGGAGAGGATATGAAATAGAAATAACAGTCTGCAATTTTTTTCTTTAGTTCACACAGAAAAAGCCTATGCAATAAGTACTAGAAAAAGCATGTTGGGCTTGTTACCATGCAGAAGAACCACTGCTTTATGACAGTATCAGACAACTTTTGAGAGCTAACCAAATCCAGGGCTGACACCAATTCTTTTAAATTTTGAGCACCATAGAACTTGTACCTGCTGAGGCATCTTCAAGCTGATGCCAGTCTCTGTCCTCACTGATGTCAATGTAACAGACACTACAAGAAAAGGATGAGGAATGTATCGAGACATGGATACTTCTTGAAGAATCTGGATACTGGCAGTAGGATTAAGACTGAAAGAAAAGATAACTTCGTTTAGCAAGTTTTAAATGGTAAAATTATTATCTCACAGCAAACATTGAAAATAACCAAGTTAACCTTAGCAAACAATTTACTCCACAGATCAAAGTGACTTCCCTTTTAACCAGGAATCCTGCAGGCTTACACATCAACACCACATAAAGTTACCATATAAACCTAACTAAGCTGAGTTACTGCATCTTGATAATTTAGGGGAATCAAGTTATAAGTGCATAGAAGGAAACCTTAGAGACTTCATAACAAGTATACCCTTCAATAAGACAATTTTAGTGTTTGGGTTTTCTGTTTTGGGGTGGGGGGGGCGGTTAGTTTTTTTTTTTATGAAAAGGCATTGAAAATATTTTCCTCTAAAGTTAGTCAACAGTTTGCTTTCTGCTAAAATATGCCCCTTCTTGCTGAAACCAAGCTACAACATTGAAGAAGATCATCCGCTTGGGGACTTCAAAAGCTGTCCGAGAGTCTTTATCTCCTCCCTCCATTCACTGGTCTTAACCATCTGTAAGCATCCGGTTCTTGTGCTGCTATTTCTTTTGCCCCAAAATAGTTCCCCACAAACACACTGCAGGCCAAACTTTTTTCTGTCTTCATATTCCCCACAGCCCCCCAAGAATTCCTACTTTTAATGTTTGCAACATTTTTCATTTTAAAAATATTCAAATATATAGGTATCTTCCAATGTCTTTTTCTTCTGTTTACAGTAAGTTTTCAAGTTCCTATCAGCTAGAACAAGCTAAGTTTTCCAAAGCACCCCAGTGCAGTATTTGTACAGACACAGCTTGGAACGTGCATACCTCAGTCATTACCTCCACACCTAATCTGTGTATTTGCATGCATGCAAGTGACAACATTCATGAACTATTGCTTATACATACAGATGACACTTGCCACTCTGATACCATATTTTAAAAATCTGATTCAACAGGTTATCACAGGGTTTTGTATTATCAAGAGAATTTATTGAGACTGAGGAGACATTTAGAAGTACATTACAGAAAAAGCATTAAAACAATTGTATTAAAACTAGTTCACTGATACTCACCCTTCAGGCCTTTTCTCAATACTGTAAAGGCAAATTGAACAATCCGCTCTGAACAATATTACAATGTCCCGGAAGACACTGAGTAGTAACGTGTCTGCTTGCACTTTGGTGATGTGTGCAAATGCATTGTCGAGATTAGACGTTCGCAGGTAAATTCTCAGCTACAAGGAAAACTAGTAGTTTGAATACAGATTCTGTTCACTAAGAAATGAGCAGTACTTCAATATTCAATTATTCACATTTTTATGGAATGGCTGTCAAGGATTCCTAGCAAGACACATTGCTGTGTTTTTGTTTTAACAAATGCTTTATCCATAATATTACACAAATGCATCAAAAGTGGTTAAAAAACAGTATTGCTAGTTCTGAAGTGCGTAAGAATGGAAGAAGTTTCATTCCTTAGTTTAAAAAAACAAAAATTAATCCAGGTTCTTATGCCCAACTTATACCATAACTGGAAACCTCAAAATAGCTTTTATGCTAGCATTCAAAAATGTCAGTTTTCAGAACAATGAGCAGATTCGTGGTAGGCAGCAGAAAATAGCTTTTACCAGGAATAATAAACTTTTCTGCAAGGAATTAGTTACACATTAAAAAAAGAATTTCTGAAGGTGACCAAAGCTACCTTACCATGTTTTTCGCATTTATAATATTAGTTTAGAATGTATCTGATACAAAACATTATGATTTATTTATTCAGAAGAAAAAAATAACTCACCTCTTCCTGATGATCATTTAAATTATAACATGCAAGAACAATGAAATCATTCCACCATGCTAAGCCACCTGTTACCATCATATTTTGCTCCTTAAAATAAAGGAAAAAAAATAAATAGGACAAGCAAGTAACAGAACTATCTGTCTATATATATACACATATGCACACACACACACAAGTGCGTGCGTGCACACACACACATATACATATGCACATTCTGTGGGCAATTTCTGAAAGCCAGACATGACCTCTATAAGCTTTATGATAGTGGCAAGACAATCTAGTTGAGGTATATGAAATTGTTCTTGTTTAAAAATAACCAGTTGCTGATGAATAGTATGAGAAGAATAAACTCCATCCTACAAAACACAGCTCTACAGTTCATCAGTCTACTGCCATCCCTGATCTGGACGGTCCCAAATTAGTTTTTTGCTCTTCATGAAATTTACAAGCTTGGCATCCAAAGTCAGGCCTCTCTCAGGCTCTTAAATAAGATATATTGGAGTAGGAGTCTGACCTTACACACAAGATTTGGAAACTGCTAGTAATCAGATACAAATTATTATGCCAAAGGCAGAAGATGTGTTCCATCCATTTTATGGAAAAGACAAGGAAAACCAGCATCCCTAATCTCAAGTCTGTCTTCAAGTTATTTATTTGAAAAAGATATTTTCATTTTCCTAAAAATTTCATTTCAACAAGTAGAATCGCCTCAGCATACCTGGACAAAGTTCAATAACCACTTACCTGCGTAATGTTTCCAAACAGCTTCCATTTTTTGGTGAGTAAAGAATAATGTGCAAAACCAAACTTGCCAACCACAGCAACATTTTGCCCCAGCTTGTCAATGGCTGAAAACTATTCAAATAAAAAAAACAGAATCTCAGTACAGAAATTTTAACTGTATATCCTATCCAAGCACATCAGTACAAGCAATATAAAACGAGAGTTAAAATCTGTAAAGTATCTTCATGTTTCCTACTATCSTCCCCAACATATATTTTTCTTTCTGTAATTTAATACAATGATCTGATCTGCTAGAGATGCAACCCTAAAGAACAGGTTATAAGAACCTAATACTTTTAATAAAGCAACAACATATTCTTAAAATAACTCACCCTTATAGGCCAGTTGCTCTCTAGATATGTACTGTGAATCTAAAAAAACCAAAAAGAAACAAATAATTATATCAAAATCCATTAGAGTTGTGATTAGTTAGAATGTTTTAACAGAATTTGTACAATATGCACTATTTTGCAAATCACTTTGATTTAAGGGCTTTCAGTATTGTGATTTCTTTTTTAAATACAAGTACTCTCTCTTCCCTCACAACATTGCAGAATAGCAGGTGTTAGACTGTTTTTAAGACAAGAAACATAGAAAAGCATTAAGAATACACAATGACTAATGCTGTACTATGGATTAATAGTCAAATTAGTACATCTCTTGTCCCCCACCAGAAACTTCTGCTCCATGAGAACCTTTCACAGGAATGTACCAGTTTTTACCAGTTTTCATAAACCCATCAGGCAAGAAGGACTTTTCAGCATTAGGGTGAAATTTCTAATCCAAGCAGAAACACACACCAGCATGGCCAGGAGCCTTGCGATGAGGGCACTTGCCTGGGATGTGTCAAATTAAATCTTGATCATGGATTTTTCATGTCACCTTGGATAATACAAATCCAGGATCAAGCTTCAGTCCTCAGTCTGATAAAAGGCAGGCAAGTGCCCTCATTACCAAACCACTAAGCTGTTCTCATGGATATATTGCTCCTCACAAACAACTTCAGCTGTGTTTGTTTTCTTCCTACACAGGATGAAGACTTTCTTCTCCTAACTTATTTTCAGAAGACAGGAAAACTATCTGGACAGTTAGAGTAGAAATTCAACAGTTTCCAAAATCTGATCTACATGCCTAGTGTGAAATGCAGTTTAATAATATTGCCTATGCCTATGACTATGTGAAAAACAAAATCCTGGTATAATTTTTCTGAACATAGGTTTTTAGAAGATCTTTAATTCACGTGTGGAAGAAGACAAAATAGAATTACAGATTAAAAGTTATTTAATTTGTCGTCTGTACTACAGTAAAAATAGGATCTTGGTCATTAATACTCCTAGAAACAGCTTCTTCTTCCCAGCTCGATACTGTAAAGTTTTAATTATTTACTTAAATAGATGCCATCTCAGAGTGCTTGAAGACACAACCAAAGTCCTAAGACTGTATCCAGCAGTTGAATATGCTTAAAGCAATCTGCATAAACAGAACTAATCCCTGCATGATTTCTTGCATTTTGTACCTATGCTCCATTTCAAAGCATAGGAAGGGAATTCAACTACTCTACAAAATGTCAAAAGACACCTTCGTTTTTTTTTATTGGCTAGGATGCAAATTCACAGTCAGAAGGCTGAGATGGCCAACATTCCTTTATCACTAGGCAATAAGAAAAAGCTGAGGGAAACCAAGAGGAAATAAGAAGACAAAACTCTCATATAAACCAGAAAGGGTATGTTAAAGACTGATAATAACAGGTGCAAATTCCAGCCCCATAAGCTCTAGCATGCATTGAACACATAAGGGCAGCCAGTGCGAATTACCTGTACAACATGCCAATGCCTGTGTCCTAATAAAGTGCTTAAACCCTGAGAATCTAAACTGCCATCTGAAAATGGGCCTCTTTCCCTGGTAAGCTTGTGTTCAGCGTGTACTGAAGTATTTCTGGGACTCTGGGCCTGTGTTGCATCTCCACAGTTCAAGTACAAGCGATCTTCTCCTTGAAGGAGGACTTGCTCCTGGTTACTCTACATTAAAAAAACAACAACAAAAAGTGCAGAAAACAAGAAGTAAACCACAAGATTGCTGCATTAACAAGTTCAGCTTAAATGACTTGAAAATCAGAAATTAAGGCAGTTTTCAATCTTTGTATCACTAGGCACTGATGTATTAAACTATAGGTTTTATGCTAAAGTATTGCACAGCAATATTTTCAAAGTACCATTTTAAAGGCTTCATAACAGATGTTTAAAAAAGCAAGGTCAATCTAATGGTTTGAAATTAAACTTAAAATCTGGTAAGAGAATAACTCAGAAGTCATCTGCAAACTAGAAATACTCTCTAAAATAAAGATATTTATCAATAAAAACTTACCATACAAGGGTTTACAGTGAGAGCACTCTTGATGAACTGGAACTGCAGAATACCAAATTGGTGACCTTCATTCTTTGCATCTCTTTCAGGCCTTGCGTTTTGAGAACAATTTCCATCTATCACCCACAGGTGATACCCTTCTGAACCCCAGCTCTGAATGTTAAAAAAAATGTCACTACTGATTCTCAGAAAACAAGAGCTACAGAAACTTACTGTAATTGATCTTATGATAGATACGTGACTGGGAGAAAAATCACGTTTGCTGCTCTGAAATATATCATCATAGGCATCATATAAGTGCCTCTAATCAATAAAACCTACAAAGAACAGTAAGAATCTAACTTATATTATTTATGTATATAAAAAAGGTTTGTTAAATGAAAAGTAATTCTGTAAGAAGTTCACTTAATTTATGCAGACTGTTTAGTTTGCTGGCTTAAACAACTAACAAAAAAAGTCAAAACACACATATAGTATCAGGTGTAAAATCCTGATCCCAATAACGACAATGGTTGTTGGTCATTAACTTCAATGGTATCAAAATTTCAACTTTTAAGGTATTGTTCTTGCAAATATATATTTCCAATTGGGTGTGAGTTCAAAATTATGAATCTTGATAGCAACAAGGCTACATGAAATAAAATCAAGGGTTTTGGGGTTTTTTTTTGGAAGAATTGTACAAAAGGTACCATGGTTTGTGAGAGACCTTGAAGATCATTAAACATTACACTTATCAACATCTACTGATTTGATAGACTAGCAAGATTTCTTAGTTTGTTTGTATTAAAACAATAGCAGTTAAGTCTCTCATGAGTCCATACTGTGAATTAAATTACTTCAACAGCCAAGGGTAGGCTAGTAATTTTAGGAAAACGAGTAAATTTACAACCAGTGTAGTTTTGTGTCCCATGGTACTCTAAAATACAACACAGGATAACAATTGAGATTAAGGAAAATAAAAAATATTCACTCTAATATTAAAACAAAAGTCAAGAAAAGGCTTAGCATGCATACTTCATGATCAGGCAGCTATCCCATTCTCCCTCTTCCATCAATACAATACTTGTGTTAGGAGGTATAGTTAAGGCATCTTACTTATTAAATGTAAATACAGCTGAAGAAAGCCAGCCTGCTTTTTTGAAAATCTGCTCCATTAAAAATAATACAAAAAATTAATAGCCATCCTCTTACAGTATTTTTATATTCATATTTACCATAGAACTGATCTTTAGAGGGTCTTTTTTGGTTCCATCAGACCGATACCTTAAAAACAGAACAAGTTTGAGTTTGGAATAACTGCATCAAAATAAAAAAGTATCTCCCTATTGTCATATTACCATATGGTTCTATTTCTGTCCTTGCCTCCAGCTGTAAAGCCTGTTTGATCCATGCTACTGCCTAATGGCAAAGCAATTGCCAGTTGTCTAGCGTAACATTTCTGATTTGTGATTTCTGGATGCTAGCACATTTTCAGCAAGTATATTATGTTGAGGGGAATTTTAATACTATTATCCTGGTAAAGCCTTCCTTTAGGTACTTTGCTTTGCTGTCCAAAAAGACCACTACAAAAAGATAATATATCATTTATATTCAAACAATTCTCTCCTAATTATCATTGAATGACTCTGATATCTAAGAAATTATAATGTAATGAGAAAAAAACCCTCTAACTCAGCTAATTATCTTCTAATTAAATGTTTTTATTAGAAAAATAGAATGTTCTAATAAAACATTTTATAATTTTTAATGAAAGATACTCACGCAAAATCACCTCCTAAAGTACAGATAAGTTGAGCACCAAAAACACTCCATAAGGATAAACCTCCACATTCCCAGGTCACCATAACAACACAGCTATCAGGTGACCATCTGATAAGTTTAACAGGTCCTGTTTTATTCCAAATATCTGTTTAAAAGCAGACAATAAATTACCATGTGAAAGATGTCAAAATTACCTTTATTACTTTTGTCACATGAAAAGAATAAAAACAGTACAAAAGTTTGATTTTCCAATTTACTACTTTGCTGCATCTAACCATCTAAAAATGAGTAAGGAGAAAATAAAGAATTCGTATTTTCCTTAAAAGATATGGTCAGCTTCATTGGAAACTGAGAATTTGTAAAAACAGACCAGAAATACACTGTGCTACGGCACAACCATGTAACTGCTAGTCTGGTAAAATGATTCTCCTGGGGGCTGAGGGGATCCTCTTCCCTTGGCATTTAGCGAAACTGCAAAATTTCCCTTTTATAATAGGTACAACTGTTCAATTAAGGACATGATTTACCCATTCATATGTCCCCACTCTCAAGCCCACTGTACTTATGACTACTACATGAAAAATTCTGTTGAGCTTCAGTTCAGGCAGAAGACAGGTGGTTTCCTCAATTTTTCTCTGCAGTTTTGAACCCTACGTGATTTTCTATAGAATTACAGAAAGCATGACAACTGTTTTAATTCCCACACCCATATACCCATTACCAGTTTTGACAATAATCTGTCGTTTTCTCAGGTGAATAATGGAAAAACCATCTTATTTTCTATTAATAATCAGGGGAGAAAGAGGAGGAGGAAAAATACTAAATACCATCAATGACAATGCAAAAAAACAATTGCTAACTAGCAAGGGATAAAAATATTCTTTAATACCTGAAAAACAGCTGAAAAAAATTCTAGCAATAGAATTAGCTCACCAGGATATTGTTTTGGTGTCAGCTCCAATTTATGAGAAAACTGCATGGCTCCAGTGGTGACATCTATTGTATAAACTTGTACAGAGCCGCTGGAAGAGATTACACATGCTTTAGGCTACAAGAGTATTTGGATTTCTAATTGATATCAATAGTTTAAAAAAAGCTGTTATTTATTGTTTAAAAGTGGCTTTCCCATTCTCAGAAATGCTCCATTCATATACAAAATTTAATAAAAGTAATTTAAAAAGAGAACCTGTCCGTAACACAATTTTCTGGCAAGAGTAAGCTCTGATTAAGGCCAAATATTTTTATAACTATTAATTTTCCCTTCTAAAAATGGGGAAAAGACAACACCACACTTTAACATTTATACACGTCTGCTACTGTATAATACTAAATTAATCTAGAACAGAGGCACTGTGGCAAGTAACTTTAAAGCACTTCACAAAACATATTTGCAAAATGGTTTCCAGAATGCCTTTGGGAACTCAAAACCTGGTTACATTGGTACAAAGCAACCAAAGCACTGAGAGTATTTCATTTTCTGAAAACATACACACATACACAAACCCAAGTATTTATATGGCTTCCAACCCCACGACAATCCATGTAATGGGCACAGTATTTACTATGTGCTGAAGTTTTATCTAAAGTGCACTAGTCATACTAAAATCAATGAATTATAGTAACCATTTTTTGTTTCGAAGGCAAACATTAAAATACAGCGTTATTATTACAACCTGAAATATCTAAGAAAACAGTTGAAGACTAAACTACCCAGATGACCAAGTTCTTACAAAATGCTTTAAAAAAGGTACACTCCAGCCCTTCTAAAACAATATTATATAGGAGGAACTGTTTTGCAAGAACAGTAAAGCAAACACSAGAACTAAGAGCCCTTTCCTAACTTTTTAATTTATGGATATCTCCAGTTATTCAAATAGGCAACATTCTTCTTAACCAAATCAGCACTTCACAGTTGGGTGCAAAGTGTTGCTGTTTCTTGTTCAAAATGTGCATGATTAACTGCTTAAAATTGATTTTATAATCTTGCCTTGAGATTAACTGGGACAGCAGCACATTCCCAGCCCTCACTGCTACAGCTCCAGCTACTTTTATTTTCCACAGCTGAAAAAACAAGCATCAGTCCCAGCTTTATGACAACCAGGCGATCATTTCTTCTCTTCCCTCCTCCAACCTTCTGGACAAGGTAGATTATACCACCTCTAGCAACACTGATAATTTTCACCTTTAAAATCTTCTGCAACACAACTTTCTAAGCAGAAACTAGTACTTATGCTTTATTAAAAAAACAATAATAGTAATTCTCTCCCATTCGATTTGCCTTACAAAACTTACTTGGCACATCCAAATGCCATTAGTCTGTATTTGTTATTTACTGCCACACAAGTTCCATCAGTCACATCTTGTGCCCAAACACCATGGAGCTGCTGCAAAGAAAAGAAGTCACACAATTTTTTGGTTAAACAGTACTTTTAATTGTGATAGTCAGCTTCTATCCATGTACTTCTAACAAAATTCAGCAATCACTCAACCAAAGCTCAAAGCTGTCCAAGAAATGGAGCTTTACAGTACCAAGCCCAAGATGCTCCCAGTTAGACTGATTTGATAGACATGGTCAAAACCAAACAAACAACATATATAGTATATATACATACATATAAATATACATATACATATATAGGTGTTTGCACAGTGATCCAACCTTTCTACATTGTAATCCAGCTGCCTATTTGGGAATAACAATAAAAAATTCCATAAAATCTTGACAGCAACCCTTTTCTCCCATGAGTGCAACAGCAGTTTATTGGATGAGTTTGTCCATTCACTATGGGTTTCCAGCCACATTTACAGAAGCAGAGACAAGACCATAATCTGGATCTGCCAGATGACCTTCATCACCTAGGCATTTTTCTTTACAGTATGTGCATCTACAGCAAGAAGCATAGCTGTATTTTAAATACCAAAAATCACAGCAATATTTAAACTGCACAGCATATTAATGTAAAAATATCAAATCAAAATTTTTACACTTTCATTTCAGTATTAAGGTAGATTGTATTTCTATCTGAAATTCTATTTCTATTGCAAATTTCAGTATTAACTGACATGGCTCAGATAAGTAATCTCCCTATAGACTGACATCTTTCTCTAATTTTTGTTAGCAACAAAGTTACACATATACTGGATTTTGATTATCAGAGCTCTGAATAACCAAAGCAAATCAGGAGTTTGGATGTGCCTACAAAAATCCTTCTACTTTTTCTGTAATTAAAATAAAGAACTCTAATGATAAAATTTAGTGCAGTTGGAGGCTTAATTTCAGGACTCAGAACATATGGCTTGGAAAAGATTCCTTTAAAACAAATTCTGAAATATGTCACTATGAAAAGAGATGGACCTAGTTACAGCTGAAAGCTAGAAATAGTACACATGATACTTTGTAGCTGGAGAATCTACCTCTTATCACCCCCTCTCATAACTAGCAACGGGAAGTCAGTTGCAGAGACAGGAATACGACTTCAGAACTGTAATGAGATTCTGAGGTGATATATTATCAAAGATCAAATCTACTTCCAACCATTCTCTCCCACAGAGCCAACTACTAGCCATGAACAATCTAGTTCAAATTATGGTACAAAATCGAGGATTGCTCATGTTACCTCTTAAGCAGCTGGTACTTTTTAAATTTATTTTTAGATCAGCTGAAGTTAGTGGTAAGCTAACTGAAATATAGGGAGCAGGAAAAAAAAAAACCCTAATTGCAGAATGTACACAAGAAATATTAAAGGAATTATACCTCAGCAGTGAATCTACTTGACATTGGTGTAATGAAACCAACTCTTCCATCATTAAAAACAACAGCAAACCCATCAAGTGTGGCACAGTACTCCATATCCCTGATGTGAACATCTTCAAAGCCCAAAAATGAACCTGCTGAGAAAACATTCATAATTTTAAGATACATCAACATAGCGACACCGCAAGCCCACAGAGATTTCAGTTCTTTACTTATTACTTCAGAGCAAAAACTAATTTCAACAGGCAATTTATCCACATTTACAGAAGGGACATTTTTCTCCTCTCTGCTTGAGAAAAGACAACATCATGTTTTATATTAGAGGGTATTTCTCCGGTATTTCATCATCATAAGTGAAAACAAACACACAGAAGACCCCCTACCTCTAGAAGACTGCAGGTCCACAGAAAAGGGAACTGTACATAGGTTGATGGCCTTCCTTCCATTGGTCATGCCATCCCAATGAATAAGATGGAGAAATCCATCAGCAGTAGCGACAAGTAGATCCTCTAACATAGACTGCAAACTAACAAACGCATTTGTCATTCTCTAAAAATTTGCAGCTTAAATCAGTATCACAGAAATATCAACTAATGTAACAACCACTACATTATTGCACTTTGTTTAAGCAGGTATGCCAGCAAATTACATAAAATAAGTTATGAACTAAGTGCAGAAGCCCTCTAGATAGAAAAGGTAACAAGTCCATAAAATATGGTATATATGTTTCTTCTCCCTTGAGAATCAGAGTTCGTGAACAGGTCTGTATTGTTACAGTAATTGTTTAACTGGTACATGAACTGAAGGTCATTTTATTTTTTTCACTAGACATAATACATTGCTACCAACAATCAATTATTCATCCGTCCTGGAAGATTACCAATATTGCCTTGACCATAAATAATTTCAAAACACTTTCTAACCCGTGGTCTAAGCTTATTAAGAGATTTCTCCTGTAGTCCTTCCCAAAAGATCTCAAAAATTCAAAACACTGCTGATCTATTTGTATGCAGATAACAACCAGCATCTTCTCAGTATTTACTGCATTTCTTCTAACATCCCTTTTCTCTATGGGTACTGTTCCCAAATTGCACTTTGTTCTCTTTCGCCACCCCACACCCTCCCAATCCCATACAGTTTCATCAATTTTTCGTTCATGCTCACTCCACACATTAAATCTTTATTTACAGAGAAGGCATTTACCACAAGAAGTTTGAGCTAAACAAAACATTACTTCAAAACAAACTGGCAAATCGAAGCAGATGGCAGGTGAGGGGCTGGAATTCTGTCCATAGTTTTGCTCTGATGTACATATGTGTCCACAAAATCCCTAATTCACATATTGAGTCAGAGGTCAAACACGTAATACTGAAAGTAAATGCAATATATACCTCTAAAAGCCAAAAATATCAGTATAGACAAGCCAAGAAAAAAAAAGTCTACTTTCCATATACTAATTCCTCAACAGCAATTTACATTTCTACCTTCTTAGACTTACTAGAAGTTTTTTTCCTTTTGGCTTTCTGCTTCCCTTTTTAACAAGCAAGTGTTATACGCGGAAAAATTCTTAGCATATGATTAGTGAGCACACCTTGTGATAGATGCTTGCAAGTCCAGCACTTTCTTCATTTCTAGATTTAAGGAAGGAGCACATTGTTCTTCCTTATAATGTGGGGTCCCCTTCACATGTGGGCTTCCTCTAAAAGAAAAGAGAAATATTAAAACTGAAACAAGATGTGTCTCAAAAGAGGTAACAGCTACAGACTCACACAGGAAAGAAAACAATAAGAAATGTATACCAGAAATTCTCAATTCTCCACACATATTTAATCAATTTTAGAAAAGTAGTGATTTCACTTCTCATGGAGATAAACACAGAACATCTCCAAATCTCCAATTCATTCTTTGCCAAAATGCACTACAGATATTTTAGACCATTTATGTTTCTTCAGTTCCTTTTGCAAGATTAGTGTTTATACTAATAACTCTGCACACGTAACCCAACAGGTAAACATTTATTACAGTAATCCATATGAATATTTCCTCATTAACAGTAAACTTAAGACCTGTAGTAAGAAAAAACATGGCCAACCATGGATCTTCTTCCTCTAAAAAGATCATCACACCATACCAACTTGGAGATGCAGAAAGCTTCCAATTTATATTTCCCTCATTTTAAATTTCACATGCCATTCTCTCATAAAACACAATTACTTTAAACCTCAATACAGCATCACCAAGTAATTCTATACGTGTCTATGTTATCAGAGGTTTGTTTAACAATGAAATTTTTAAGAAAAGTGACCTACAATCATAAGTATTGAAATATCATGCTATCCAGTGCAAAACACAGCGCTACACTAATCAGCAAAGCTAAATTTGCACGAAAAAGGCATTGCAGACAAATTATAGTTAAAGCTGGTCTAACTTCATTAGTCAGAAACAATAGATATGCACACAAATTCACATCATCTTTACCTGGATTCCAGCTGACAAAACAGTTTATTTTACAGCAGGCTAGCCAAAGCAATTGCTTAAGACAGAGCAGAGACCAGTGCAGCTACAGTTTTAGGTAAGTTGGACATCACAAGGATACCTCAATCTCCTTCCTGCGTTGATTGATCTCAGTTTATATCACAGTACTTTAATTCCATTAGCATTTTATAGCAAGACATATAATTCATATCAATTGTTCCCTGATGGAAACCACACCTTCTTTTATAGAGCAAAGATAAAGATATTTGCTAGCTAAGACCACAGTGACCTTTGATATGCTAGAGATAGCAGAAGGAGTTAGCAACATCTTTCCAGAACTAAACCATGGTGACCATCAAGGATTTTAGTAAAAAGGAGAGCAATTAACATAAGGTTAGTTAATCTACTGGCCATAAATGACACATTCATATACACATACAATTATTAAATGTTTGTTTTGCATTTCAAAAGATAATTAATTACAAAATACAGTCAGCTTGGGAAAAGACAGACTTTTATGGAGGCTATCTATCAGGGAGTGACAGGAGGCTTGAGATATTATAAGAAAAGCTGACTAGTTAAGAATAACATTGTTTTTTCTTAAATCATAAATGAAACTGCATTTCTTGAAGTCCATGAAGCCAAATCCACCTGATTTGGCCTGGCACCTTTTAGAGTCAAGGATTTCATTCTGAAAGAAAAGCTATATTATACAGGATTAATTCCTTCAGATTTCTATATCACTATCTGCAATCCATCATCCTAGGGGAAGGAGAAGGGGACAGAAAACAAATACTACTGCCTCTCCCTCCCTCCCTTAAAAGGTGTTTGGAGACATGTCTTTCAAGCCATGGATGCCTAGGTCTTTCTTTGGTCCAGTAGCATGGGAAAAGCTTAAAGGGTAAAGAAGGTGAAATGAAATGGAAGATGCAGATAATAATATACTCCCAAGCAAGACAAAATGCCTACACATTATCAAGGCTAGAACCAGTGGTACAACTGAATCAACTACAGCAACTAAAATTGAAGGAAAATGGTTGTATAAATATTAGTTATGCTTGTATAAATGTTATTGTTATGTGTACATAACACAACAAACAATATGATTCTTATAACCGACTGAGGTATACAATCAAGTATAAATGTAGCATTTCTAAAGAGTACAAACTATAAAGCCAGAATAGGAACATACAGTTTAAAAGACATCTTTTGCTGGAAGCGAAACTGCAGTGTCCATGTGGGCAGGACTTTGTTTGTTTGTTTTTAAAATCAAAAGCGTTTTTAAAAAAGTATGCAGGACTATTTTCAGTTGTATGTGCTAATTTCAGCTAATTTATTACTAGCTGTAGGGTATATTTTCTCCTTAGAGGCACTATTGTCACGATCAAAATTCAAATTGTCAGTATTTTAATCTGTTTACTATGATGATGTTAAAATCTCCAAATCAAAAGAAACTTACTATTGGCAGGAGCAATCAAAACCACACCATGTTCACAAACAGTCCACATTTTCATGAGTCAGCTACAAGTTACTTTGACCTTTAAACCAAGAATGTGTACTGCTGACAGAAACAGGAAAGAATGTTTGGTCTGTGTTGCCACATCAGCATCTGCTACACTTGAATCCTAATTTTAAGTAACTCAGCTTTGCACAGGAATTGAAAGGAATGAGCACACTGCAATGACTAAACTTAATGTGTGAAAAGAACAGTGCTATTTCATTTCTACTTGCATTTCAATACACATAAAAACACCTTTATGAAGTGAATGAGTTTGTGGTTTAAAGAATGGAGAGAAAATTATAAGTCAAGGATACAAAGGTCTACTGTCTGTCCCTTAATTTTCAGAGTTCTGGCATTAATTTCTGTGAATAACTGAAGGCCTGTATGCAGCAAGATTCCATGTTCAAGTATTTTATTCATTAATTTTAAAGATATTAGCCTTATCTGCTGATGTAACTAAAACTTCAAATAAGTTTCTTAACATGCAGAATTCAGAAAAACTTCCCACTACATGTGTGACCTAAAAACATCCCAAAAAAGAAAAAAAGGAATGTCAAGACTATTTTTAATGGTAAAATGCAAGTTTTTATGGGAAGTTTCAGATCTTCTTAAACTGTCTATTTAGGAGGAGTTTTTAATCACAAAGTTCATTCTCTGTTCCCTGTTTCACATGTCATAGATAATGTGCTTATTCACAAAAAAACAGAGCCCTATATATAGTTCAATTAAATGCCTTGCAGAGGCTGAAAAGCTAAGTAACCAAATTTTATGAATTATCTTTTAAATAAAAACTAAGAAGAATGGTAAATAATTCTATGTTAAGGGCTGCCTGCCTTTCCAAAACTCTGATTTTCTAAGCTTTTCCTACACTGACCCTCTCCAGCACTTCAGTTCTAGCCCTTATTTCCCCAAAATGAAAGAGAAGCTTATACATAACTGAATGGCCAAAATTCCCGCATGAAGTCATAATTTGTTGTATTCATAAGGGGAATAATTAGCTCTGTAATCAGTAAAGGATTCTGTTAAAAGAAAAAACGATAAGCTCAAAGATGCAAGATACCAGTATGAGAAAACTGAGAACAGTATTAAAAAAACAAAAATTTAAAGTACCCTAACTATAAAAAAGAGAAAGCACTATGCAAAATTATAGTCAGCTAGCCTCCCCTGAATCTGATGGGGGAAGGAGAAATAGGGAAGCATTTTTTGGGAGTTTGTTGTTTGGGGTTGGGGGAGGTCCAGGGAGGACACAGTATGCAAGCAAGCTAGGTGTTCCAGTAGCACAGTGCTGCATTTATGTCCTCCACTACATAAGTGGTGGTTAAATGATAGAGTGTGATCCACAGACAAAACTTACTCAGAAATATCATTACCAGTCTTAGTCACTGCTAGCAGAAGCAACCAAGAAATATTTAGAAATAAGGTTAATTCCAGCAGAAACAGAAATACTTCCAATACTTCCTTTCCAGTCATCAATGATTAAGACATTTATAGAGAGTTCCCTGAATTGTCCTTCAATGTATCATATGGATGTCTTCCCTATTAAAATTAGCTGGAAAATATGTACCAGACACATCTGAAATCGTCTACTGTCTGAATTTATCCTATTCTTCCTAAGGAAATATAGTTATTTCCTTGAAACCCAATCAGGTTTCTGTTTTTCAACCTAAAAGAAGAATTTGTTTTCCTAAACAGGCAAAAATAAAAAGTAGAAAAAATAAATTTTTAAACTAAAAATTTTAAATAAAATGTTTGTTTATAAATGTTTATAAATTAACTCCTGCTGTTACTAACAAGCCACCCTGGGCCACAGTGCTCCACAGACAGGGAAAGGCACAGGGGTCAAACTCTCACTGGAAAAGCTAGACAGTACTCCTTTAGAAGCTGATCAGTAAAGGATGTACTTAAGGACTTCTTGAATTTGTGACCAAGAACAACGCAACACCTTTTTTAGCCTGACTGTTGTAAAGAAGTTTCCGGTTTTTCAAAACAAGGTTCACTTTTTTTTTCTCTTTATTACTGGAGCACTGTATTTGGAGGTAGAGATAACAGATACGGATTTAAGTTTCCACTTTACTATCTGGAATAATCAGAGTAATACAGGAAGCTGTTTAATGATTTTATTTGATGTCTCTGAAACCATCAGATTGTTCTGGTATCAGTTTATGGCTTTACCTTTGGGATGTCACACACAGAAGAGCCTAATTATTATCAAAAGCATGGCAGCCCGAAGGTATTTGATGAATAGAATACTTTCTACTTTCAGAGATTAAAGTACCTGAGAATTTGAACATGACCTTTCCTAGAAAAAGAGGAAGCAGGACCTTAAGTATGTTGGATTATAGTGCACCTCATACCAAACTAAGGCTTCAGTAGACAAAAGGCGGCACTTAAAAACCTTACATCATGAAGGCTGGGCAGAAGAGAACACATAACAAAATTATTATATACCCCAAAGAAATCCTAGAATATCTGCATATTACATAATTTTAAAACCATAACTACAGTTATGGCTGGATAATAGTTTAGAGAAGTTCACAGATGCTCTCATGGTCAAGAAATGCTATGCTTCCAAAAAAAGTGAATGTGTCTAAATGTCAGATATAAAGAAAAAATCCAAGTCAATAACATCAGTTCCTATGAGTCAAATCACAGCTGCTTGAGAAGTAATAGTGACATTTTACTGAAAAATACACAAAACAACACTCCAGACCAGTACAGAAGTAAGTACCTTTAGAACAAATATGTTAACTAACAAGACTAAATATTTTTATACTACTTTGGGACTATGAAGTTCACAATTGTTCCTGCTAAAATGGTTCCTTCAATAGTGCTTTTGGCAAAAAGCAGCTTGATATTTCTGCTATTAGGAGCTTGGTATATGATGTGAGAAAGAGGGCAAACAACATTTACAAATGAGTTTATACCATGAAGTAGTCCCATGGGTTGCTCCCCCTGAAGCTGCAACAGCAGAAAACTGGCAACATCGATTATTGTTGTATTAGCACAACTAGACAATGCTTATTAATTGTTCAAGGGTTCAAGCCCAGACTTCAGTTAGTGTATTGTCTATACAGCTATTACTTTTTTGTAAGCCAGATTTAAACAGACTGCATTATCATCTCTAAATGCGTGATCCTTCAATAATAATACTTTTTATGAACAATGTTGACACAAGTAAAACAAGCTGCTCCATGAGTTTTGCTTTCATAGATAGCGTCTTCTGTCTCCTAAACCTGCATCTCCCACCGCATACTGCAACCAGCCATCAGAAGAAATGACATGCATAATCCAGAGATATATATATATATACACACACACACATATATATACACATATATATATGTGTGTGATATATGTATCCCTTTATACAAAGAATGGCAACAGTTGGACAATGAAAAATTTAACTAAAAGAGCCTATGGAACTGATAATAAAAGCTCCAGAATGGGCAAGAGTTTTAAGAAGTAATTCTTAGTACTGTTTTTCCTAACAAAGGGTGAATAATCTGAAAAATAATAGCTTTCCATGGTTTGAGGATAGTAATAATTAGCTAGCATACTAATCAACTATTTATTTTTAAAAGCTAAATGGTTTGCCAAATTATTATTCTGGTTTCAAAGACTTCTTGATGAAACACTAAATATCCTGAAACCACCTAATGGGCTAGAAAGCACCATAATGGTTAATAAAAATTCTATAACTAATCTAGTTTTAATTATACATCATCTAACCAATACCAAAAACAACTTATTGGAAAAACAGCACTGCTAAAGTTTAGTCCAAATATAATTCCCAGCAAAAATGCTTTAATAAGTTAATTAACTGTACACCCAATCAATTGCCCTTGCATAGGTGCTGATTATTCTAGAGTTTAAAGTTCAAACCTTTGTACACACTAGTCTTAAATCTACTGAATCAGAAAAAAAAAGTCTTCATGCTGATGGGGTAATTTATGGTGCCTATAAACAGTCTTGCTATAGAAAAGGAAAAAGATGTGAAAAGTGCCAAAAAGAGTAGGACATGAATACACTAACCACATGTGTAAGCAGCAATAAGTTAGCAAGAAGTTTTAAGACTTCTTCAGGTATTTAAAAGCATTCTGGTCTTATTCTATTGTTTGCACAACATTTGTACCACATCTTTTCATTACAAGGTCAACTGAAGGCTTCACTTGAAAATATGAAGAAATTTGAGGAAAAAAAAAATTTAGTTACCATGTGCAGCTTATAAACCATGTAAAGTTTGTTGTTGCTGTTTTGTTTTGTTTTTAAATGAGAAAATATCCTTGGCATTAAATCATTGCATGCTATGTCTTCACTTACAAAGCTTAAGTTGCTCTCTTGCCAAAATTCATCAGAAATAATTAATAGTTCAGTACAGAGAAGCTTCTACTGTAAGGGTGTTATAGATCTCATCACCATGAAACAAAAGAATATCTGTACAAATTCCTTTGGGAACACTTCCAAAAAAATACTGTCATACCTTGCCACAGCTTATAAAGTTACAAATTTGCATACATATACTGCCACTTTTATAAGGTGTAGAACTAGAGGCTATCTCACCATACATATATTTCTTCATATTTTAATTTTGCTTTTTTTGTTTTGTTTTTAATATGGTGGTAAAAATAGACTGAATTATTTGAAGCAGGACTATGTGTTTGTGTTCACTTAAGGAAAAGTATCCCAGAATGCGGGCTAGTGGCCAACAGTGAAACTGTTCCAAGTCAGCTCTGAACTGGAACAAAGTTTCTAAGAGCTGGAAAAAAATGCAGAGTATTCTGGCTCAATTTGAAAGCCAATTATTTCTTTTTTTCCCCTGATTTTATTCTAACAAATTAAGCAGGATAGGTTGGGTTTTTCACTGGGCACTCGCTCCAAGAATGGACTAGCAATTCCTAGCCTAATTTCAACAAAGACAAAAATACTTCCTTCAATAGACAATTTCAATTCATAACATTCCTAAAATATTACAATTTGACAAAAAAAAGTTATCAAGTGACTCCAGGAGACATCCCAAAAGCTTCCTTTCTTCTTTGGAAAAATACTCCAAGTTAATGGCAGAATACTGTTCTTATGATACAAGCGTTCACTTTACCACATTATTCTTATCTTACATTTTACGTGCATAATGCTGAACAGTTCCTTAACACTTACCGTATCTACTTTAGCACATTTGAAACTGATTAAGCCTCAAAAGGCATAAAATACTTACATACATTTAAAAAAATTCTCCCATTCAGCCATCTTGAAGTATTTCATACAGCCTCAGCTTCATAAGAGCTATGTCCTCAGATATTGATAAAACAAACTGAAAAGGTTTTGTGGGCACCAGCAGCAAGTTCTGTTAATCTTCATGCCCAGCACTTCCATTAAAACAGTGAATTTCAGAATATAAAGATCATTACAATAGGTTGCTGTGAGGGGGGGGAAGTCATGCCTAATGAGCATTTTTTGAACAGGAAAGCAATTTTCCTAGTCTCCAATTCTACCTTTTTCTACACAAATAAGGGGGAAGGGAAAGGGGCCTGTTTAGTTTCGCCATCAGATCAGCAGCCTGATTTGACTCAAGGCACAGCTGCATAGTCACTATTGCCAACATACAGCAAGAGGCCACGAACACGCTGCTACAGTGGGAGAACACAGTAATACAACTCCTTTCAAGCACAATGTTAAACTGAGTATGAGGCCACACACTGATTTTCAGTGGTCTCAAAGTTAAGCAAATTCTTTCAATATTGTTCAGTCCACTAGAAATAAAATCCAAGTACTTCAGTGAAATAATCTCCCTCTTTGGAAAATAAACACATCCCAGAAGAAAGTTCAAGTTTCAGATCTGGGATTTGGGGGGTTTTGTTTGCTTTTGCTTTAATATTTGATCCTTAAAGGAAAAACTATAAAGCTGAATTAATGAAACTGTCTGCAGACAGAGCCTTGCACCATTAGAAAAGTTTATCCAATCATAATAGCTTGTAGAATAATTCGAGGTTAATCACAATTAATTTATAAACAAATCCTCTTAGGTTTGTATTTTTCTTGTGATCTAATATAAGTCAAATAGTAGTAATTCTGTGCAAGTTTGCAAACTTGAGGGCTAAATATAGGCCAACAAGTAATCCCAAAAAGTTCAGTGAGATCATTTATCTTCTTAAAGTTAAGCATATGCATTAGTCTTAGGAGATTGTAAGCAACCTATCATAAACACTCTAGTGACAAACACCTTCTCTTATACACCCACAGATTTAGCATTAATATCCTTTAGGGCTATATATTTATATCTTAAAATCCTCACCCTTCAACATAAAGCCTAGCTAACAGAAAGACATCTTTCATAAAATATAAGCCTGTAGCTTGACAACACAAATCAATCAATATTTTCTACAAATTTGGACCAATTAGTCATGGCTTGATAAAAGAGTTTATTTTTAAAGCCTCCTACATGCAGACTGAAGCAAACTTTCCAACAAGTTGGCCAGTTTTAACCCTTATTGCAATTTTATACATATTTCCATATATTTTCAGATTTTACAAATAAAAGAACAATTAAAAATACATTCTTAATAGAACGAGAGCAGCATACCATCAATTCCTGTTTAGTTTTGTATATTACGTACAGCTGAAGATAAACTATCCTGTTATTCACTTCAGCAGGTTTTTAGCAGGTTAGGCTTTTCTGCTCCCTCTTTCTCTCTCTCTTTTTTTTTTTAAAGGCAGTAAGTTAGATGTAAAAAGTCAGTTTGAAAAATGCTGTTTGGGTCTCACAAGAGGTAAGTCATTGATACTCTTGTATTATGCTTTCCAATTAATTAATTAAATTCCACTTAATTCCAGAGTTTTGAGGGCTATCCCACTCACTCCATCCACTCCATTTTAGTTTGTTTTATGAATACTAAAAAAATGCTTAAAATTAAATTGACTAGCATTATCACAATAATGCAAGTATATAATTTAGCTTCTGGTTTATAGGACAAAAAATTTACTTAACATGAAGTCTCATGTATTTCAGACAAAAATTTCAAAAAATATTTGAATACAATTTTGAACGGCTAACACTCGAAAAACTGTATCCCTAGAACAAGAGCTCAGATATGAATCCTTTCTTAACTGCCCAGTGAAATTCTTGCTGGCCTCTTGGTATTATGCTTTCTTTTTCAGAATTTGCCTGAAACAAGCCACATCATGGTTTCAAATGCCAAGTTTCAGATACATTTTAAAAAGCAGTTTCTAGCCAATAAGAAATAATAGTGTTTTACTACTGCCCTAGACAAATTTGATTCAAACAATGACTACAGATCCTGCCTAAACATAGACACACACACATGTATAAACATACCCCTTAAGGTTTTAATTTCTCTCCTAAACATTTTATAATTTTGCCAAATTCTATTAAAAGCCAATCAGAAATACCTTCAATGCACAGTCACATTTAAAAAAATAAGAAATATTCTCTGGTTCACAATAAGGGAAATAAGATGGTCATGTCAACATAACATACTACAGTTAAAATACCTGTACTTTTTACTAAAGGTATTTCATATTCTTCCAAAAATATTTAGAATTTCTTCCCAACTTGTTTTAAAAGTCTCTAAACTACCAAAAAGCTGGGGTGAGGAGAGGAATCTACAAAAAGGATTTCACCCTATCAATTCTTAAGAAACATGGTTTGTTCAACTGAGTTACTCAAAAGCAACTATTAAAGCCTGTTAGATTACATGAATTAAATAGATTGCCTTAAATCAGTTATAAATCAGGCTATTATAACCCTGCTATTGAGAGTTTTTGCTGCTGACAAAAGGGAGTTAAGGAATCTTACCAGTGCACAGCACACCAATTAGACTCAAGTTGTCCTCTGAACTGACTTTAACTCAGAAGAATGATACTTCATATATCCATCAAGTCTTAAAAGCTACTTTAAAAGAACAAGTCTTTTCTAATCATAAAATCCACTTAAGACTTGGCTAGTCATACTCTACTATATTGTAGGGAAGCAAAGAGAAATTTAAATACTTACTTGGGATACATAGGCTCATAAAGATACTTGTCCCTTGCTGATGGAATTTCAAAAAATAAGATGTATCCATTTGCAGTCTGAAACAGAAACACTGATAAATATATATCTATCTGCGTATATAAAATTTATACAGACTCTTGTGATTTCTATACAAGTCTCAAATTCACTGCAGACAAACATACACTCATATCAGTTTCGGATATATTAAAAACCTGTCCCTTAAAATTCATTGTTGATAAAATTCATACTACTCTTTAAAATCCACTATACAGATTACTCAGTAGGGAGAAAGCAGGGAAAACAGTTAGATGTATGCCCCCAGAAGGGATTTCATTCTGATTTACATTGATTTAAATACATAAAAATAGACAGCTACCTCAGCTAGTCAAAAACGTAGGTACCTAATTCCCACTAAAAGAAAGAGTTAATACAAAAGGCATCTAATAGAATATATCAGGCATTCAGAGCAAATTCAAACACTGACAGGTACTATAGAGTGCATAGGAGCTAGGCACTGACTCTCACTGTTAGTCATCCAGATAGGCTTTAAAAAATCCTAAAGTCACCCGGTATCATCAGGTACCACAATACCTTTAAAAACCTGTCTGTGTCTGGAAAATTTTTCATAATTCAAGCCCAATTCATATTCTGTTACTCTGGAAGAATGACTTCAAATTATAACACTAATTGGAAAACAAATACAAATCATTTAGTTATCAGATGTTCCAGTCAGGACTAGAAGCTGACCCAGCATTTGTGTAAATACAGGAGCCAGGTGACCAACAAGGTTAGCTGTCCAAAATTAGGAAGTATTATTTTTTTAAAAGCATAAGCTTGTCCTTCAGATAAATTGGCAAATGCATTCCAGTTCAACAGTGTTTCTGTCCAGTCATTTTAATAGGGGCTGGGCATGCACTCAAAGCACTATGAAGACAAGCACCAGTGAAATGAATGGTTTCAAGTTGCTTTGTAGGGTTGGTTTCCCTTTCTTCCAATAAAGGGAAGGGAAACACTCTTGTTGGGTTATTTTAGCAGTTTGGAGGGGGGCATTTTTTTTCCACTCAAACATTTTGCTTTAAAATGAAAGAAATTTAGTGTTTCGGCTTCAAACAAGGTTCAGGCATGTACTTAAGAAAACACAATTCCCCTTCAAAGCAAGTATCTTTCTTGTGCAAGAATAAGATAGGTACCATAGGGTTGATCTTGAGACAGACTGAAAATAAGTGGAAGCTTTTCCCTATGCAGTAAAATAATGTTCAGGTATTACGTAATAAAGAAACATACTCATTTCTAACACCTTTACAGGTATTTTCCATTACATCATTAAATATTTAAATTAAATATTTAAATATTTAACCCGTAAGTTATCTTATACTGGAAGGAGAAGTAAAACAATACTGTGAAGTATCTTTATACTGATATTAAGATACAAAAGGCCTTCCTGAACTCTATCCAAAGTAGCAGTTGCTATTGTCACAGGTTCATTTCTGAGCAGAGCCTCAAATTCCATGAATAGTCATTTGAATTGTAAAAGCATTCTACCATACACTTGCTGTAAACTGATCATATTCATTCAGTTAGGTTTCTACATCGCTTTAGAAATGTATGTCTTACAAAGAAATTCACTAAAGTTACCATCACTGTCATCTGTTCCCTGATCATTCTCATCTCAGACTGTCATCAAGATGGCATCTTCTTACAGATCAAAGTATAACCATCAATTGCCTCAGAACAAATTTCACTATATAGTTTCTCATATGCTATGATGTTTAATAATGCTCCAATTTAGCTAAGGGAATGTATGCAGAAGAGTAGACTATTAGAAGACTGCAGCAGGGCAAGGACTCAGATCTCTTATATACTTTTCTACACTGAAGCACCTCAATCCAGTTCACAAGTTCACAGATCCAAGTCACAAAAAAGGGAAAACATGTTTATTCTCTAGGAAAAAAACTTCACTATATCTTTTATTTGGGGATAAAAGCATCACCTAGGACCATCTTCCTCACTAAACCCCCAAAGCTGCCTTTCTCTCTGTAACAAAAATACCAGTATTGTAAAATCTGGTCCTTTGGTAGGACTCAGTATCTAATTCAAACTAAATTTGAGACATATTCCAAAAGTTTATTAAAAAAATCTTGCAAAAACTAAAGAAAGGTGCTGTTCAAGCAAACATAACATGTTTGAATACATAATTACACATAGGAGATGCTAGATAAGCATGAGAAACATGAAGAATACTAGTAACCTCATGAAATTCAGTTCTTTGACAACTGCTTGACCATTCTGAATTTTAGTTTGTGAAACTTAAGTTTACAAACTCAGAGTTTAAGATATGGACATTTAGATTACATCATCTGCCATAAAGAACACTAAGCTAAATAACACTAAGCTAACTAAAGCTAGTCTGACTCTCAGCTGAAACATAAGGTCACTTGAGCAAATGGATCCTAACATCACAGAGATAACATAATATACAAATTAATTCAATACAACAAACAATCTCTTCTGAACTACTTTAGACAATTTACTTGTGATTATATGCCACGTTATAAAACAGAATTCTCTGGTTATTTGTGATAAGACTTACAATAGTCTCCTTTTTGCCTTTGCTGGTAAGTATCAGCATTTATCTTCTGAAGATATAATCTGACATTAACAGGATTGGTTTCATCAGATCCTTTTAGGTGTTTTAAACATTATAAACCAACTACTCAGTGAAGTCTATTTCAGGATTACACACAAGAAAACTGGAGCACAGGAAGTTTAGTTGATTTACATAGAGTCATGAAGACAATGATAGAGATAGGAACTCTTCCATAAATCATCTGAGGTATTTTCAACTAAAATAACAATGTCTGTGTGGTTAAAAGGCACCATACAAGGCACTACAGGCATCATTTCAAGTACAAAAGATTGTTTATATTAGGAGATGAAGTCACTGTACCAACAAATACAGCAGTTATTATCCAATTTGTAATTCCACATAGCCAACCTTTGATGAGGAATTTTAATGATTTCATTCTTCTCTTCTGCACCTTCTCACAAGAAAACCTTACATATAACAGCCTTGATTTAAAAAGCTATACCTAAGCTATATCTTTAAAAGGAATATACCCAAGTTAAATAAATCAAGATTAATCTTGAACATACCAACAGTCACCAAGGGCATCATTCCACATTCTGACTCCTTTGCTGTGGGAATCTTGCTCTGCCGATTTACTTTTCAAATGCTGATGCTAAAATTGTTCACTTCGCTGCTGTTAAGTGCAGCACTAGCCATTGACCATCAACCCCAAAATTTTTTTCTCATATGTAAAACAAGATTTCATCTACTCCTTTCAGACCCTTAACAGAAGTAAGGGTCTATGTATCACCTATGACACTGACCACGACCTTTGCTTCTATGTTCTCAGGGCCTCACTGTTTTTTTTTTTTGTTTGTTTTGCTTTTAAAAATCAACACTACATACCACTCTCACACCTTAATAAAGCCGAAGTTTCATCCTCTTTAGATTCACCTTTTTGGAAGACCTGTAAACCCTTACAATTTGTCAGACTAAATATGCTTATGTTACCTAATTCCACCTCAACTATTTCTTTCATTCACATGCCTTGTCTTTAAATTCCCTACAGAAAGGATTGTACGTATTCTTCAGGACCAGGTTTCTAAAGTAATGAGACGGCTGGGTCAACCCAAGCCAGCGCATCTGAACATTGTTTTAAAACAAAGAACTGCAATTCTTCGGGGAAAAATTAAAGCTTTCTTAAGCAATTTTCATTTAGTCATCCTAAAAAAAATGGGTACTATTATATATGTGCATGAGATATGTATCAATTATACATACATATACACATATGTGTATATACATATACACATATGCGTATATACAGCCTGTAGGTCTCTGCATGGAAACTTGTAACACAAAATTTTCTTTACAATAGTTTAATCACAGTATAAATAATAAAAAAAATCCTACTTACTGAAACAGCTATCATGGTGCTGTCAGGCCGCCATTCTGCTTGTTTATAAGGTCCAAACTGAGAAGCTGATTTTGAATGTTCCTTGTAGCTTACAATTAATACACTGGGCTGGAGAAAAGACAACAACAATGATATGTTATGTCTAGAAGGAAAGGGATTTTTGTTATCTTGTGATACAAGTCTAAGCAATCACACTTCTTCAATAACAACACTTTTCCATTAAAAAACACAGTTTCAAGAAATTATTAGTGTATACTTGACAATGGATTACACACAATGCTTTTAAAGAGAGATTATGCAGCATACCTGTGGCACTGTCAGTCCTAATCTCACTCTTAAACTCAAGACAGAGAAATAAAATACTTCATTCTTTCAGTAAGGAGTCATCACAGAGTGTACAAGTAGTTTTAAGTTAGAAACAGGGTGACTGAAACTTGAGATGAAGAAAAGGCATTTCAAACAGGCTTTTATAATAAAAAATAGTGTCAAATCAAGCAGGATGAAATATTCTACACTGAGGATTTGGTATATTCTATTTACTTGTTCCTACTAAATGTATGGGCCATCACAGAAAGTGAAAAATCAGGAAATCTACTTTGTATCTCCAAAAAAAAAAAAAAAAAAAAAGATTGCCAGAAATTATTCAGCAAAGCCACATATATGGTTTGATGAAAAGACTTTGCATATGATCTTACGAGATGCCCTCACTAGCACCTTTCCTTCTGGGAAAGGATGACAGCTTTTGGGTCACAAAGCCCAGACAGTGCTATCGTAACCACCAAGTTGTTTATTCCCTTTTGTGAAGGTAGTTGAGAGATGCAATAGAGAAACCCTAACAGAACGCTACCCTTCACTGCTCCAGGAACATCCTTCTAATTTCCTTCCTAAGTATATTTGAGACTAGTTTGTACTCACTTGCTCTTGAACCTGTAACAACTTTCAGCTTAGATATGTATCCTCACCTCTGCCACCCTCTATCCTTTTGCAGGATGGGAAAGAGGGAAGAAACATGTATACCAGTTAGATGACAACCGTATCTCCTCAGGATTCAACAAAATTAAACAAGTCAAGCTCTAATAAAGTCAAGCATTTTACATCTAAAGCTATGTATCGTGAAAAGTCATCTAAGATGTATAACAGTGCTAAGACGTGTACAACTGCACTCCTTCTGTAAACAGGAGGATATATTGGCATAGTTTTCATTACTTGTCCCAAGTGAAACAAGCTGTTAAATGCCTATTTTTAGCAAAAGGAGGGCCCAATTAGTACATTACTTTTTTCTAGTTAGTTTTAGATAATTAGCTCACAGCCAGTACAGAAACAACAGGTATTTAGGTTCTATTACATAGAATTTTCCTTAAATCTTTACATTTGTTTCTGTTGTAAAAAACAACTTCCCACATCGGCTTCATGAACTCCATATGGCTTTTCCTATTCACGCTTCTTCATGCAGCAATTGAAAATTATAACACAAATCTAGTTAGGCATAACTGAAACATGCTTACTCTCTTTCTCAAATAAGTCAAAACATTGACCCTCCTTTCTGCAATGCTTAAAATCAGCTTTCAGTTAAGATTTAATGGTAGAGTAACAGCTTTTGAAGAAACTGGTGATTCCAGAAACATAGGAATTGATCTATCAAATAAAACCAGAGTTGTTAAGAAGACATATAGAGAGATTCATTTATAGAACAAAAATAAACATCTCCAGTTTTTAAGGAAGAAATAACTGAAGACTTTCTGTGCAACTAATATGTAACTCTCTCCCTCAAATTGTGACTTAAAGTTAGCAATAGCTTACCAAAATAGAAGAAAAGTAGATCTGGCATTTCACAATCTGCTGCAGAGAAAATCTAGCATTTTGATATAACAATTTGGCCTCCAAGTAAGGCATATAAGGTCAGGCATAACAGAAGCTGACACTCATTTATGAGTAGAACAGGGGGATGGATGCTCACAGAATAATAAAAATGCAAAAAAGAGAAAAAGGGAAAGAATCTTATAAAGTATGTAATGATGTCATCCCCCAAAAGTAAACAAGGTCTCCAGTGCTCTAGTTAATAATATTGAAAAGAGAAATAGGATACAACTTCTTGTTCCCATGAATACACTAGATTTCCTTCCCTTTTTTACTACCATTCAACTACTTCTCCTTCCTTTCTCACAAGAGCCCTTTCCACAGTGCTCTCACTCCCAATCTTTATGCTTCTTCTCAACAACGCCTTTCTAGTATAAAATATATCTTTTTTATTGATGTCAGATTATGACAACATTCACAGGAGATGGCTGAGTGCAAATATATTCTGGATGACCAAGGCTGAAACAGAAGAACTGCATTATTTATAAAACAGTAGCTGGCTAGCTTCATATGTAAAGACACCTAATTCAACAACCTATGTTAAAATTCATTTTCATTTTGTTATTAGTTGCTGTAAGGCTGTACAGTAAGAATTCTTTTGGATTTTCAGCCAAGAAATACTTGAAGATGCAGCTCTGTTGCCATAGCTCTGCATCAACATTAGAACAAGCATTGTCATATTCATTTGGAATTTTGTAATTATTTAACTTAACTTTACCTGATGGGATACATCATCTTTCCCAATTACTTTAAGCAGTAACCACAAGCAACACGGACAGCCTCAAAACGAACTGAACTCTATCAAGTAGTTTTCATGAAGAGATTTATCAAGATATTCAAACCCTACATCTGAATTCTTTCAGCAAAGTAGAAGTTGTATCACCATTTCAGAAGTGATATTACCATTTCAGTAGAAGTGATATTACCATTTCCAAACACAAGCATTCTACCCACGCTTGATTCATGTGCACATTGAATAGACGTTTAAATCCTAAACTAAGACGTGAATGTTGCTCTGAACAGGCAGTCTTTAAATAGCAGGAGTAGCCAAATAGAAGTAAATGCCTGATTTAACTGAGATGTTTAAAGGGCTTAAAAGAAAATGATATATTAATAAATTTCAAGGTACAGAGAGAGAGGTAAAGTCACTGTTTCTGTCTGGGAGAACGTACAATTGGGAAAAACTGAGTTTTCCTTAACTTGGATTCTGTGGTTTGACTGCTGCAGGTTAATGGCAAACTGTGCACATAGTAGATTTAATAAATAAGTTAAACAGGTCTGGAAATAAAATGGAAAACTACTGGACACATTTTGAGAAGTAGACACCTAACAGCATCTACACCTTCAGACATTAAAAGTAAGAGAGCAAGTAAAAATGAAAGAACCCCAAAAAAATTTCAGTTCACCTGAATCCAGAAAAAGAAAGTGCAAGAGAGGAACACTGCCATTTATGGCCACCCCAAAAATGAGTAATGAACCCCGTCAGCTATTCAAGAGGAGTGGTTATTTGGGTGATAGCAACAATGGCTGTCAAAACTAATTTTTTTTTTCCTGTTAGATATATTCTCTGCCTTGACCGACTGTAGCTTGGACTTTCAAAGCCAGAAGGTTCACCTTAAGTCACTCAATTACAGTAATAGTAAATGTTTGAAATTTGGGATCATACTGAGATGAATTACTATTATTTTAACTAGTGAGATTTTTACACATATATGTGGGTATAAATTATATTAGGTATAACTATAATATTTTATTAATGTATAATATTATATAATATATAATATTGTGTTATAATTGTACATAAAATGTATATTTATACACACACATATATATACATATATTCAGCTTGCTAGTGAAAATGGTAGAACTGATTTTTTAAACTTGATAACCTACACAAATAAAGTTAAGAAAATTAATACAGAGCAAAAATAGGAAGTAACAGTCTCTCTCCGGTCTTTAGATGTTCCTGTAAGGCAACAGCATTCATTTTTTATACAATACAAAGAAGTAGTTTTATACTAAATATGAGTAGTAAAACCATAACATTCTTAGAATTTATGCAAGGATATGTCAAGCAGCTGATACATCAAGTCATGCTCAAATTCTTAAGTACGTACTGCAAAAAAGTTACACATATACTTAAAATACCAAATGAGTTGCACAGAATCCAATTATTTCCCCAAAGAACATCCAGAAGTCTGAATGCTTTGCCTAGCTATATGTAGACACCATGTTCTGACCTGAGCTATATGTTTTTTTCCACGTTCTTCTTCATTTTAAATAAGAAACCAAAATTACTTGAATTTCCAATGCAAGTAAATTGCACCAGCCTTAATACTTCTTTTTCTTTCTTAAAAGATTCTCATCCTTAATGCCACCAATTCACTACAACTAATTTACTTTCCAAAGAGTTTTTTGCATTTAATTATGGCTGTCAAACACTGAACATCTGGAAGACTAGCAGTCTTTTCCCAGCTGTTATCTCCAGGAAGAAGATTCTTAATATAGTACATTGGCTGAAAGTACACAACAGTATTAGCAGCTGACAATATGGTATTACAAAGGGTTTTTTTTAATGGAACATCAATACAGGAACTTGCAGGGCCATAGATATCTGTCAAAATCCTGATATTCTCATCCCTTAACAATTCACTATTTTAGGCATCAACACTTAACCTCATCCAGAACCAGAAGGCAGTTTGTTTCAAAAAAAACCAAATGCAATGACTTTCTGTTCAGCTTTATATGACAAATGCTTCAACACAAAACCAAACACTCACTGCCCTGATGAGCTTACAATCTAAGTGTCAAAGACAAGGCATGGAGAAACCAGAACAAAAAGGTCATCACAAACAAGATTGGTGACACTGCACTTTATTTTAGTTATCATTAGGTGGTCTGTGCTAAACTTTTAAGGCTGAAGCTTTGTAGGTTTATACAGTAAAAGACTGGAAAGTTTGGATGAAGGAAACTAAGAAAAGCATGCATGCATAAGGAAGAGAAAAATTTATTACTAAGGATCAGGGGGAAAAAAAAAAAAGGTAGGTAAACACAGACGACAAAAGTCATTTTGCCAGTAAGACAGACATAGTATGGAGGTAAAAATTCCTAAAACTAGGGTTTAAGAATGTTATTCCTTGAATTCAGTCTAAAAACCAGCAAATAGTTTAGTATCAACAGAGCAGTTGTTCAACAAACACTACAGACGCAGCATACGAAAAATGTCAGGACAGACCATGTTTCATGTAAACTACTGTGAAAGAGTTCAAAAAATTCAGTGTATCAGAATCATCTAGTACATGGGAATCACAGTCTCTCCCAGCTGAAATTTTTCAGTTAACCTACTGTTCAAAAATGTTGCAAATAAGACAGGAAACATACTGCAGAGCTTTGCTGCCCCTCAGTCTCACAAATTACCAGCAATGAGATTATACAAGTGCTTAAATTTGAAATAAACAGAATTCTATGTGATAGAGAGTAGAATCTCTAACCATAAACAAATTGGCAAATAACTTTATGTGCAACAGATTGGACTGTTAAAATTCACAACTGAGAATCCTTTTCTCTTAATGCAATTAATGTCTTTCAAGGGTCATTTATTTGGTATTCGCACAGGAGAAACTGAAAAAACTTTTAAGGCCCACCAAATATTAACATGACAACTTTACATTTCACATGATGATCCCATCAGTCTAATGGGTATTTCTCTTATTTCCTTAACTATGTAACTACAAGTATATAATTACAATAGAAGAAACAGCAAAATTGCTACTGCTTTTTGAAGTATTATCTATTTAATAACTGATTATTAAGATTTAACACAAACAACAGAGGCAATGACAAAGGTAAAGCTCAAGTAGGAAATTAAGATTATAATTATCTGTAGGTCACTGGGTCACATCAGGCCCAGAGTCTTTGTGTAGCTCATATAAAAAGAAAGTCTTCTCAGATCAACATCTGTTGGGTATCAGTAAGAAATTCCTCATTATCATCTCAGGGGTTAAACAACTAAGGAAAAAACACAGTGATAGGAGGTAAGACATGGTAACTTGCATTGATGCTACCTGCATCACACTGAATGCACATGAAAAGAGAGTTATGAGACTTGTCTGTATACAAACTAGCTCAGCATACAGAATAAATACAAATTATTCTGTAGTCTGGGATTCTGACACACATGCTTTCCCATAAAGTTAAAGTTCATTTGTCTGGCCTGATTCAATATCAGATTGTCAAAAAAAACCAGGAAAGCTTAAAAACAATGGCTAGATATAAATCATAAGCTGGTAAACACTTAGGTTATTAAGAAATTTTCCTCAAAATAAGTGGTTGGGCCAAGCTACTCTGAGCTCCAGAGAGCTTACAAAACTGGATTTGACCAGCAGAGTCATACCAGATACTCTAACAACCTCCAGGAGCTTTCGTTAAATATTCAAGGACAATACATATTCCTGACACCGCCACAGTCTGTTAAGATTAAAGAAAGGAAATGCTGAACTATATTTATATATACAACTGCATCATCAGACACTATTCTTGTTCCACCTACTTTAGTCTTCAAGATCTCCAGGGGAACTCCACTGATTTATCACACCACCTTCCTCAGCTACATACATCTTCCCTCAGCTTACCAAATCCTGTGGGTAATTATCTAGAACTCCCTAAAATATCTTAAGCTCACGTTTCATGAAATAACCAAACCAATTTAATGGCATTAAAAGTTACTGCTGTCAAAGGAGTAATTGCTTTCAGTTAGCCAACTACAACGCTCCTCTGATCCCCTGATGAGTACAGTCTCCTACCCTGGCAGGAAAAAAGCAAACAGTTTTCTATCTGTTTAGCACGCTGAACAACCATGGAATCAAGATAAAAGCCAACACTAGTCCACAAGAGTCACAAAAGTATAGCTGGGAGCAAGAAAGACGACAACACTTCAGACTGCACAGCTGCCTCAGGAAACCTCACCTTAAGATCCCTAGTCCATCTAGTAAACATTATTACTTCATTTTAACATTTCAGAAAATTTCTCTCGTGAATTGAAATTTCTCATTTCAAAAATCCAAGTACCTAACAGAAGCAGATTAAAAATATTTACAAGCTCTCTATAGCTGTCTATGACAGGTTTCATTAGCTCTTAATGTCAAGGAAGCTTCCGAGGTATTTAAATGAAAATTTCTCCTAAAACACTGCAAAAGAAACACTTTAAAAATATCAGAAAACAGCAAGGAAGACTGAAACACAGTGTAACCTTTCTTTCAAGAAAGCTAATAACTTAGTTCAGTTGGTCCACAAGGGCACCACATCCTCAACTATCTGTACAGAAGATATTACAGGACATCTCAATCATCAGATTTCAAATCCTTACACAGCTTGAACTGCTCTATAGGGAGTTACATAAAGAAAATTATGACTTCAACTTGTAAACTAGTGAGTTTCGAAAAGCTCAGTTACATTTGGTTTTAGCTACTCAACCACCACTGCATATTTTCTGGTTCCTCAAACACTATTTTAAAAGTGTTTCTCCCTTGTTTTATGTGACTGTCAAACTGGGAAAGTGGCAAAACAGAGAACATCACACAAAGGAAGTATGCCCTGTCTCCTACTTGTTACAGTCTTAAACATCTGTTGATTCTGTTCATCCTTCCAAGACATTTCACTTAAGATTTTAGATTTTAGATGATAAGACTCTCTGAAATTTGCCTTAGGAGACCATTCTTAGTCTCTCTCAGGAAACAGCTATCTATGCAGCAAAATCGGCATGTCATCTTACTCAATAAGACAGTGAAAAACATCAGCATTATTTTAGTTCATTTATACTACGTACAGAAAGCAGGCAAAGTGAGCAAAAGTTCCAATACCAGAAACAAGCCAACAAACATCAATAAATCAGGCTTCTCAACCTGTCACATTAATGAAATACTATTAAAGATCATTTTCCCACTGAATCTGTAATATATGAGTTCTATTTTATAATATCAAAGAACCTCAAATACCACCATTTATCACATCCTACTGTTAGGCTGTAATTCCTCCTCGTTCTTCTGTCAGAAGCAGGTCCATTTTAAGACATTTTTATTTCTTTTGACCCAAGTTATGCCAATTTAACTGCTTGCATTGTTACTTTATGAAACAGATCTGTGAAGCAACCCAGTTTGGGGGGAAAAAAAAAAAAAGGAAAGTTTTCCTCTTTAAAAAAAAGATCATTTTACAAATTCAGTTTAGAGCACAGCCATGCAAAAAATAAGCTGGCATAACAAACAGCAGTATCTGTAAAAGCATAACGGAGGTAAGTAGGCAAAAACCCCTCAAATTGGATATATCACTGACAATGCACAAAAACAGAACTGCAGCCTCAGAAAGAAACTTCAAAATTAAACTTGGAGGATTTTTTAGAATAACAACACTCTGTCAAAGAAGCCATCTTCAGTTTCGCGACAATATCATTAGAAACCACAAAGCAGATTTTTTTTTCCCCCAAGACCAACTTATACAGCAAGATAAGCAATCTACTTTGTTATATCCAGGGGTTTTGCAATCATTTCCTTATAGAAGCAAATGAGAAGTCTAGGTTGCATCAAAGAAGGCTAAAACCCATGGAGAGGTAAAAATAAGGTTAAGCTTTCTTTCAGCAAGTGAAAGCCAACAAACATATTTTAAAAACAGCAGATAACCACTGACTATGTCTCATGCAATAAAATGGCATCTTTGTACAACTGCAACTTCTTGGGAAGGGGGGGAAGGGCAGGAAATACATTGCTTGTTTAGCCAATTTTCAGCAACATTCTGATTTCCAAGTTAACTGTAGGAGTTCAAGGCTTCTTTGGTAACCAAAGATTACAACCATTAAGTTGTCCTCCCTTTCCAAATTTCAGTACTCTAACAATAGAAACATTTAAGAATCAAGATCCCACAACAGATTAGAACTATTTAATTATAAAACTGTAAGAAATAAGATCTTAAAGATTGGCCGTACAGGCGAGTATTGTGTTCCACATTCCTAATTTTCAAAATACAAAAAAAATACTGCCTTGATTTTACCTACTATTGTTTCATTACAGTAATAAGAATCACCAACAATCTTCGTATACACATCCAATCTCTCCCTACAAAATAACATGTAAAATAGTCTATGCATTTTTGCCTCAAAAACATTAACCGAGTTCCACCTGTTTTTACCCACATCATTTACCCGCTTCTAATCTTTAATTTTCCAAACTGAAAAAGCAATTCACACTTTAAGATAAATTTTCCTAATACTAGTTCTTAAGCACACAGTAGATTTAAAAGAGCTTTAGACATTACCATTTTACATGAAAAATACACGATAATAAATGTAAGTTTGCAAGCCTGAAAATATTTCAATGGCCCCTGTGCTTGAAATAGGTAATACGAAACTCAGAATCTCACCAGACTCCTCATCTCATTCTGACGTGGAACTTTTCATATATAGTTCAGATAGTAATAAGCCTTAACAACGACATTAGCCCGAAGGCTTTTTTACTTCAGGAAATTGAATTAAACCCGACTAGAATTTAGTTTTGCTCCAAAGAAGATACTTCTGACAACCAGAAACTTATTACAGAATGCAAAAATGTTAGTTTCTTTCACAAAAATCCAACACATGATTTTAAGCTCTATCTTCAATAAAAGAATGACTTTTTTTTTCTTCTATATAGATACAAATAACAAAGGAGTCTCTTAGAAAAGACGATCTTAACCTTTGTCTTGCCTGGTTTTGCTAAGGCTGACTGTCTGCAGAGGGCAAGAGACTGTAACATACTTTTTAGTTTAAGGTCAACTACTGATCAGACCTGGCAAAGTCAGTATTTTACTCCAAAGCACCCATTACAAACTGGAATTAAAATATAGTAAAAAAGTTTTAAATGGTCTGTAAGTTTGCTCAGACTTCTGCATCAAGTGAATATTCTGCTTAGGCTTTGCCTCTAGCCAATTATACAACAGTTAAAATTTGAAAACAAGCCCAAACCTGAAAGTTAACGTATCTAATCCTCAGTGATGGACCATAAAAGAAACTGCATTCTAGACAACACATCTTGAGAAGTATTCTATAAGTCTGTCCTCTTTTACATATTTACCTTTAATTAGGCTCTGTTGGCTGACTACAGCTATAATTTAACTGGCAAAAGCTAGAAGAGTATGTCTACACTATGTATCATGAATCTAAGAGACCAAAGGCCACATGATGATGTTCACACAGCATAGCAACTGGACTAATGGGCCTTAATTAGATATTTGTACAGGTTAAAAAACAGCAACAGCACCCCACCCAGAAACTAATGAACAGCCACGCTGAGCGCAGCACAACACAACAAGGTAAGGTGATGAAATCTCAATATAACTTAAGACAAGATTTTATGGCTCTGACTGTCACTTGATACCTTTGAATATCAACTTTCTAAAATTAGACTGATTAGATTAGATTTTTGGTTTTTGCCTGTAATCTGAGATGAATTCTATAAATTAGATGGGGACAGAGATATTTATACACAGATGTAGGGTCTAATTTAGGTAGTACTTAAAAAGATCCGTCATCAAAATCTAAAGCCAATATCACAGCTGCTCCATAAGACCGTGTCTAAACAAACTGACAAATGACACTTTTTGTTACCAAACTAACTCAAAGGGAGAAGGTTAAATTTCCATTTCAAGCAAGGTATTTAATGTTACATGCATACTCTTGAACTCAGTGCTGCTAGAGCAGCAACTTCCATGCAAAAGCCTGACAAATTCAATTTTATTCCATGCTGATTCTAATGTTCAGGGCTGCAGAACATTTAAATGGGCATCATAACAAGACAAGTTTATGAATTTCTGTGTTATATAATTACTCTTGAATAAAGCCTGAATCAAGCCTGAATCTTGAAAGTAATAGCAAACATAAGCAGTTAAGTTTGGGGAAGACTCCTTAGATTCCCAATTTTGGGTGCAAAAAACATGGGTCACATGACCATGAAATACATGAAGCACATTTACAAAACGGGGGTTAGTACAAACACCCTTTGCAATAGACTAGCGTGCTATTTAAAGTCAAACTAAAAAAAAGGTTGCTTAGAAGTCTCATTTTCAGTAATAACAGGTGGTAACTCCGAGTAGGCTGCTTTTACATGTTTGCTGATAGCAACATACTCTCAAGGAACTGTCTCGGCTTAAAAGGTCTGGCTCGCAAGAGAGACTCACAAATACTGAAGCACTTTGTCAGATTTAGCCCCAGCTTTCACAACGCTTTCTGAAAGAGGAACGAACGTACATTTTACAGACGAGAGGGTTTTTCGGCTGGCGGGCGAGGGTTTGAGGGCTAACAGGAGGATACTCACTCTGCAGTACCAGATGCTCAGCTGAGATGGGGACAATACCGCGAAGAAGGCTCTCTGGGGATCCGTCTGGATGTGCAGAGGTTGCTCCGGGGACTCCAGAGGACACGCGAGCCTCTTGGGCCAGCCGCTGAGGAAATACATGGCTGCGGCTCTCCCCGCGGGGCGCGGGCTCTCAGCGGGCCGGGCAGGAGCAACAGGGCCGCCGCTTCCCCGCTCCCGGGCCGCCGGACGAAGGGCTCTGACCGCCGGCCCGCAGCCGGCCGAGCATAATCACGCGCAGAGCGGCGGGACCCTGCGCTCGGCGCCGCCGCCCTGCGCCACGCTGGGGAGGGGGGCGGCCGCGGCCTCTTCACCGGG